>NC_053160.1:100227797-100527797 GCF_016835505.1 Polypterus senegalus
TTTCCTTTAGCAAAATAGTTATTGTGCTCTTAGTTCACTCACATGTCTAACTCAATACCCATTTATTAACTAGAGTAGGGATCCACTGAGATCATCATCTCCATTCATGCCAGCATTCCAGCCCATGTTGTGACTTTTTCAGTCTATGTAGTATTCTTTGTTGCAATTCACACTACATTTAATGAAAATGATTTCATTTGATTGACCAAATGAATAAAATATACTGCATGATAGAGTTTAAGGTGAACTTTTATTCATTCTTATTATTACTACATATTTTGCCTCCTCCAGACCCAGGTCCGTTGGTTCTGTTGGGGGCCACGGGTTGAGGGCATGGGAATGGATTACCGCCATGCACATCCCGTGCGGTTGCCGGTATGTACAGGAGGCAAGAAATGAAGGTACAGGATTGCATTTGCTGCCGGGAAGACATTGAGAGCGGCCAGGAAGGCAGCCGACACTGTTACATGGAGGAAGCACCTGGGGCTCATCCGGGGCATTATTTAGGGGCCTAGTCATTGTGAATCGGGAGGAAGAAGGACTGAGCTGGAGGCCTTTTGGACTTGGGGACTGCAGAAGGCACACACTTTTGTATATTATTGTAAATAAGCGGTGTGTGGGGAGCAAAATCTCTGTCCGGGCCAAACCCATATTTTTAAAAGGTCTTAACTCTAAATGGATTAATCACAAATTTATGTACACAAGAAATGAAGGCAGGATTGCATTTGCTTGTGAATGTTACATGTTACTCCTTTTCACTCCACACACTTCACTCTCCCCAAACCCAGGCTGATTGTTGTTAAGTGAGTTGACTCCAATTAGAATTGACAGTCTTTCACACTATGGAGGATGATATGATAATTTGAATGTATCTATTAACTTTTGTCAAGGTATAGGTTGGGTTAAATATCTTGCTCATGGGTAAAAAAAAATGTCCATATAGATTCATTTCGTCTTTAGTTTTCTAGGAAACATGATGGTGTCATTGGAGCCATGTGTCAAGAGTTATACTACTGCTAGGTGCATGGTTACCCCTGCTATATGTGATGTCACAGTGCCCAAGTTAAGCAGTAGTATTGCATAAGCTAATAGTGTGGTTTATTAAAGCAAAGGAGACAAAAAATTCTAGTGCTAGCTTGCATCATTACCAATCTTTTTCTGCTCCATATTTTGAGTTCATGTTGTCATTTTGGCTTAGATATTGTAGTATAGCTTATATGGTCTTGGTTACATCCATCCATCCATCTATCCTCTTCTGCTTATCCGAGGTCGGGTCGCGGGGGCAGCAGCTTGAGCAGAGAGGCCCAGACTTCCCTCTCCCTGGCCACTTCTTCTAGCTCTTCTGGGAGAATCCCAAGGCGTTCCCAGGCTAGCAGGGAGACATAGTCCCTCCAGCGTGTCCTGGGTCTTCCCCAGGGCCTCCTCCCCGTTGGACGTGCCCGGAACACCTCACCAAGGAGGCGTCCAGGGAGCATCCTGATCAGATATCCAAGCCACCTCATCTGACTCCTCTCGATGTGGAGGAGCAGCGGCTCTACTCTGAGCCCCTCCCAGATGAATGAGCTTCTCATCCTATCTTTAAGGGAAAGCCCAGACACCTTACGGAGGAAACTCATTTCAGCCACTTGTATACGCGGTCTTGTTCTTTCGGTCAATACCCATAACACATGACCATAAGTGAGGGTAGGAATGTAGATCGACTGGTAAATTGAGAGCTTTGCCTTATGCCTCAGCTCCTTTTTCACCATGACAGACCGATGCAGAGCCTAAATCACTGCGGATGCCGCACCGATCCGCCTATCGATCTCATGCTCCATTCTTCCCTTACTCGTGAACAAGACCCTGAGATACTTGAACATGGTCTTGGATTTGGAGGTGCTGATTCTCATCCCAGCCGCTTAACACTCAGCTGCAAACCGATTCAGAGAGAACTGAAGATCACGGCCTGATGAAGCAAACAGGACAACATCATCTGCAAAAAGCAGTGACCCAATCCTGAGTCCACCAAACCAGACCGCCTCAACACCCTGGCTGCGCCTAGAAATTCTGTCCATAAAAGTTATGAACAGAATCGGGGACAAAGGCCAACTCTCACTGGAAACGGGCTCGATTTACTGCTGGCAATGCGGACCAAGCTCTGACACCGGTTGTACAGGGACCGAACAATTCTTATCAGGGGGTCTGGTACTCCATACTTCTGGAGCAACCCCCACAGGATTCCCTGAGGGAAACGGTCGAACGGCTTTTTCAAGTCCACAAAACACATGTAGACTGGTTGGGCAAACTCCTATGCACACTCCAGGACTCTGCTAAGGGTGTAGAGCTGGTCCACTGTTCTGCGACCATGACAAAAACCACACTGTTCCTCCTGAATCCGAGGTTCGACTATCCGACGGACCGTCCTCTCCAGATCCCCCGAATAGACTTTTCCAGAAAGGCTGAGGAGTGTGATCCCTCTGTAGTTGGAACACACCCTCCGGTCCCCCTTTTTAAAGAGGGGGACCACTACCCCAGTCTGCCAATCCAGAGGCACTGTCCCCGATATCCATGCGATGTTGCAGAGATGTGTCAACCAAGACAGTCCTACAACATCCAGAGCCTTGAGGTACTCTGGGCGTATCTCATCCACCCCCAGGGCCCTGCCACCAAGGAGTTTTTTGACCACCTCGGTGACCTCAGCCCCAGAGATGAGGAGCCCACCTCTGAGTCCCCATGCTCTGCTTCCTCATTGGAAGGCATGTTAGTTAGATTGAGGAGGTCTTCGAAGTACTCCCCCCACCGACCCACAACGTCTCGAGTCGAGTTCAGCAGCGCACCGTCCCACCATATACAGTGTTGACACTGCACTGCTTCCCCCTCCTGAGACGTCAGACGGTGGACCAGAATCTCCTTGAAGCTGTCCGAAAGTCGTTCTCCATGGCCTCCCCAAACTCTTCCCATGCCAGAGTTTTTGCCTCAGCAACCACCGAAGCCGCATTCTACTTGGCCTGTCGGTACCTATTAGCTGCTTCCAGAGTCCCACAGGACAAAAGGGTCCGGTAGGACTCCTTCTTCGGCTTGACGGCATCCCTCACCGCCGGTGTCTATCAATGGGTTCGGGGATTGCCGCCGACCACCTTACAGCCACAGCTCCGGTTAGCCGCCTCAACAATAGAGGCACGGAACATGGCCCATTCGGACTCAATGTCCCCCACCTATCTCGGGACGTGGTTGAAGTTCTGCCAGAGGTGGGGGTTGAAGCTACTTCTGACAAGGGACTCTGTCAGATGTTCCCAGCAGACCTTCACAACACATTTTGGCCTACCAGGCCTGACTGGCATCCTCCCCACCATCGAAGCCAACTCACCACCAGGTGGTGATCATTTGACAGCTCCGCCCATCTCTTCACCCGAGTGTCCAAGACATGTGACTGCAAGTCTGATGATATGACCACAAAGTCGATTATCGAACTGAGGCCTAGGGTGTCCTGGTGCCAAGTGCACATATGAACACCCCTATGTTTGAACATGGTGTTCGTTATGGACAATCCGTGACAAGAACAGAAGTCCAATAACAAAACACCACTTGGGTTCAGATCAGGGGGGCCATTCCTCCCAATCACGCCCTTCCAGGTCTCACTGTCATTGCCCATGTGAGCATTGAAGTCTCCTAGCAGTACGAGGGTGTCCCCAGAAAGTATATCCTCTAGCACCCCCTACAGGGACTCCAAAAAGGGTGGGTACTCCAAACTGCTGTTCGGCGCATATGCACAAACAACAGTCAGGACCCGTCCCCCACCCGAAAGGCGGAGGGAGGCTACCCTCTCGTCCACCGGGGCAAACCCCAATGTACAGGCTCCAAGTTGGGGGGCAATAAGTATGCCCACACCCGCTTGGCGCCTCTCATCGGTGGCAACTTCAGAGTGGTAGAGAGTCCAGCCCCTCTCAAGGAGATTGGTTCCAGAGTCCAAGCTGTGCGTTGAGGTGAGCCCGACTATATCTAGCTAGAACCTCTCAACCTTGCGCACTAGCTCAGGCTCCTTCCCCTTCAGAGAGGTGACATTCCACGTCCCAAGAGCCAGCTTCTGTATCCAAGGATCGGACCGCCAAGGTCCTTGTCTTCGGCCACCATCCAACTCACACTGCACCCGACCTCCTTGGCCCCTCCCAAAGGTGGTGAGCCCATGGGAAGGGGGACCCACATTGCGTCTTCGGGCTGTGCCTGGCCGAACCCCATGGGTGCAGGCCTGGCCACTAGGCGCTCGCCATCGAGCCCCACCTGCGTCCGGGCGAGGGAAAACGTCATCTAATTTTTTTTTATTCATCATAGAAGGTCTATTGAACCGCTCTTTGTCTCATCCCTCACCTAGGACCAATTTGCCTTGGGTGGCCCTACCAGGGGCATAAAGCCCCGGACAACAGAGCTCCTAGGATCATTGGGACACGCAAACCCCTCCACCACAATAAGGTGGCGGTTTGAGGCGGGGAGGTTACAGTGGGTTATAGTTCTGCAAAAACAGTCTTTTTGTACAATGTGTAATCTCAAGGTATTCCTATTTTTTCTTTATTGAAAAGAACCTGTGTTTAATGGTAAATGCGGTAATACTGGAAATAGAATTTACAGATTTTATCCAAGGATATTCAGCACCACACATAGACTAAATTCTTTATCATATGAAAAAAGAGGTAGGCTGATCATTACAGTGAAAATCCAATTCAGTGGGCACAAGTGTTTGTTGAATAAAGTTTCCCATTACAACATAATACTACAGTATAGGTTGATTTTCAGGTGTGTGTGATATTTTCTAGGTGAAGTCCATTTAGTTGTGGCCACTTACTGTATTAGCTCAATTTTTATAAATCTACAAAAATGCATTGTGTTCACTTACTACCATAGACATTAATCACACAGTTTTTGCTTCTGAAAGAAAATTAAATGCCTTTCCATTTTTACCATCTTTTTTTTTTTCTTCACGCACATGACATAGTGAGGCTCTGAGGCTAAAGATCTGTGCTGGTATCCAGTAGGAAGCCGGTTTCAAATCCCTGTTACTGCCAAAAGAGATCCTACTCTGCTGGGCCTTCAGCAAGACCCTTAACCTGCAATTGCTCCAGGGGTGCATACAATATCTGACCCTGCACTCTGACCCCAAGGGTTATGTAAAAACTAACACATACCTAATACAAGAAATTATATAAGGAAAAATAAAAGAACAAAACAAAACTAAAAACAAAATATTGGTTAACATTGGTGCATCATGGCTTTTGGAATCCCAGGTTCTCCTTGAGTACTTTCTCTCTGGAATCAACTTCTTATCCTCATGTCATATGAATTATGTTGGGGGTATTCTGGATAATGTTCACATTCCAGAGATACTGTATCTATGCTAAAGGCATTTGTGCTTGTATATTGCTTAGCATGAATGAGTATTGCTCTGTAGGTAAAGCATTCTATAACATATTATTATCCTGTTTCTGCTTTCTGCCTGACGATGCTCAATTCCCAGCTTTTTGCGGCCCCATAATGGAATGGTGTGTTTAGAAAGTGGATGTACAGTATGCTCTCAAATTATTGTTATTATATAATAGGTGTCTGCTCTTTAAATGATTTGATTAATATCTTGCCGTAAACAAATCTAAATGTGGCCAACACTATGGTCAGCTCCGGAACGGTAGGATTGCATCACATTGCATCTATTTGCTGTCTGTTTAGAGTTTAAGCATCTTCCTTATATCTGCGTGGGCTTTCACGTCACTTTCGTTTCAAAAGGCTTCTGCATTTGATTATTCTGATTTTAAATGTGAGTGTATGTGTGGGTGTGTACATGATTAGGCACCTGCGATTGACTGGCATCCTGTCTAGGGTCAGTTCATGCTTGATGCTGTAGTGAACTTGTATTGGATTAGGTGGGTTTAAAAATGTTTTGTTCAAAACACTAGAGTGTTATATTTTTATATTTGTCTTAAAATAGTCATATCAGTAAAAAAATCTAAAATCCTTTAAAAAGCTGCAGTTTAATAAGAATGTGCATGTATTTTTGCCTTGTTTTGCTGCTTTCAATTTTTTACATATTTTTTCAGTGAAATAGAACATTTTGGCTTAGACAGCATTGCTGTATTTGGACATAATCATGGATGCTTTAAAGTAAATCTGATAGGTATAAGTAAAAAAAAAAGACGGGGGTATCATTTTCAGATTGTAGAAAACATAGTCAATGGTGTTTTTTTTAAGGTGACATTGAGACATTTAGCGTTCAATCAAAGAGCAGCATGCAATCAATTCAGAAAAGCCAAAGAACACTTATGATAAATTAAGTTAATTATATGCTGAAAAATACATTAGAAACAAAACAGATGACCTGTTATGATACATTGAATGAAGGCTCAATAACAAAAACATTCTGTTTGCAGTTTCACCTTTATGTTTCAGCATAGAATTAACTTTCAGAATTTGTTTCCTTTGCAGGTACAGAATACTGTAATGCTACATTATTCGGATGGACTTATTGGCATATTGACTATATTTTATAGTATATTCTATTGTGTGTGTGCATATGTGCATGTGTGTGTTCTTTATTGGTATATTTGTTGTGAGACATAAAAGTAAGAATTGCATTGTACTATGTACACATAATAACAAACTTGAATTTTAACCTTAGCTGTAGAGGTAGACATAAGTTATCTGCCTCAACTAGGTTAGTTAGTGTATTCATGTGCTTTAAATGGTGGAAAAAAATATAAATTAGTACTTGTACCCATAAAAAAGAAAGTTATGATTAATAGATGCTTTAAATGCAGAAATAACTAAACTGAAAGATAGCTGTGCAAAGAGCTGATTGTCTGACATGAATTGGCTACTGCATTAAGAAGTCCTGTAGCATTCTCTGTTTCCCTTCAGGGATGAGCCTTCCCATGTGTGATGTCCTTTATATTTGCCGTGTATGCAAGGTGTACAAAACATTTACCATGGAACTGAAAGAAAATAGTAGTATATCATCTGGCAGGGGCATAAATTTGTCTTTCATGCAAAAACATTTCTAAAATAAATTCTGAAATGTACTTCCATGATAGTCATATTGATGTTATCTGTTAAGAGTGAAACCTAATGACTACTTCACTTGACTTGGGTGACCTAAATTACATTTTTAATAAAACAAACAAATATAGTTTGTCAAGGATCTTCCTATAGCAGCTGAGCAAACTTCCCACCAGTGAACAGAAGAAACATTGATAATTAATTAAATGAACCGATAGGCCACATAATGTAAAAGCAATTCCATACTTAGGTCTTGAGCTTCACGTGAAGTATGTCTAGGTTTTTATTTCTAAACTAAACCATTTATTTGTCATGGTCAAACAGATTGATCAATGAAAACTGATAATCTTAAAGCCTCAGCTATTTTAATATTTAAATAGTAGAGATGAATGTTCACAACACTGAGCAAACTGTTTGTTTTAATTACCAAAATTAAAACGGCAATTTATTGAAAAGCAAAAGAGAGGGCAAACTTGAAGTCACTAACTGCAATCATATTCGCTACTATATACATTTCTAAGTCAGGCTAAGTTGTCTACAATTATCTATGAACTTTTTTTTTCACTTTTTCTCTTAATGTGAACATTCAGATTTAGAAACTCAGCTTTCTTTTTGCTTTTATTACAAAATATCACCTGTGACATCAAATAATGATGTGTGAATCCATGCATGTCTATACTGATGGCATATCCTGTCAGGAATGCAATTGACATTTGTTTAATTCTTTTTTTGTTTGTTTTTAAAGTTGATAAATTGTATTTTTTCAATTTTTTATCATTATTGGATTATGTGTTTTCTTCATCATTTTATATGTGGTTATTTTTCTTGGGTATTTCCATTTTATACGTTTATCTTAATTAGCACCACCATTTTGTGTGTCAAGTCACTATAATCTTGTCTAGATGCTTGTGTCATGTGGTCTGCTGCCATGATGTACAAGATGGATGTTTGCATTGAACACCACACCAACATTAAGGCGATTGTTTTTGTTTCAATTTGTAATTAAAAAATAAAAGTACATCACAGAATTTTTATATTGAATCTGACTTTGATTTCATTTTCCATTTCACTATTTTTGACAAAAGGTCATTTGCCCTCCACTTGTATACTGACTATTCATTTGTCCTTTCCTCAACAAGAAGATGTTTATTTTTTATATATTGATGCTTATTTTGACTGTGCTGTAAAACAAGCAATACAATTGGACCTTTTAGTACAACTCTCATACAACATGTGCAGTTCATAGGAACAGTGCTGCCTGTACTGCTATAGAATGGACTTGGCAGACAGAGGTGAGCAGACTAGATCTAAAGGTCAAGAACTGAAAAAAATCATGCATCAAAGATAAAAACAAGAGATGACTCTCAAAATCAAAATGTCTACCAAGATTTGCTAAAAACCTGGAATTTAAAACTGCACTAGTGAAAGATAATAAATATCCACAAATGTGGAAACAAAGGACACAGTATGCTGGCATAAATTCCGCTGCATTGTTGACACCCACCATGACTTCTAGGACCACGGATCAGATCAAGGGGGTGCTGAATAGTATAACTGACCCTCAATATTCGAAAAAATTTAGTAGCAAGATTTAAATGAAAAACAATGTGAAAAAAACCTAAATTAAACCAGTTTGCTTATCATTTAAAACTGTCAAAAAAAATATGTTCTTAGGAAAAAATTTCTAATTCTTAGGAAAACATGTTCAGACTAGTCAATCATAACACAGCCTGTGACAGCTTGTTGGGCATATTCGATGTTTTAATTATGATGTGTATACTAGAGGATAAAAGGTGAGCAAAAGAGCAAAGCAATTAAAAATCATAATTTTAGTAAGCAAAAAAATTAAAACACTGTAAAAAAACTGAATAAAATAACTTAATAAATTGCCTTTCTTATCTTTTTTAGGGCTTTATTCTCTTACGAAGGATTTACCAATAAGGTCAAGCTCACTGACTCTGGAGGTGAGTAAATGTTATTCTGAACTTTAATATTCAAGGAGGAGGGCAATGGTCCTCCTGACACTCAAATTCTAACTCAGCTGGTTAGTGGAGACCTTGGCTGGCCTTTACTTAGTATCCTGGTATCATAACTCTACTAGGCAAGACTTCTAGCCCAGAGATATGCTATTAATTACAATAACACATGTTTCATGAAAATGCTAATATCTGATAGGTGAATTTATAGCTAAATGAGATTTTCACTCAAAACCAAAAGCTGCACCGTCAGTTTTAGCCATGACATCAGATTAAAGAGGGACTATTCTACAGTGTCATTAAAGAACCTTTCTCACTTTAGATAGCTTTTACTGTGACACATTTCTGATTGCTGTGTTTTTCAAAGTCCCTCTGTTAACCCTTGCCACTATTTGACTAACACTCATTCTCTCTCACCCCAGCGGGCGGTGTGGCAGAGCTTGCAGAGAAGTTCAACAGCAGCCGGGCCCAGTATGGACTGTGCAGAGTGGACACTCCAGGACATGGTCAGCCCATGCTTGTCATGATTAACTGGGTTAGTGAGGAACAGGTTACCTTGTTGTTTGTTCACTATCAAATTTAATGTAAATGACAGATAAATTTGTCTGGAAGAGTATTATTCCTTTTGTGTGAATGTGTGCTTAATATAGCTAAAGGGTTTTGCCCTGCTTGGTGTGACATGTTTTTATTTGGTTAAAAAAGACATCATTAAATAGAGACTGATCAGAGCCTGGTAAATAAAGACTGTTGAGGGTAGCTCACACATATTCACTTTAACAGGACAATAACTTTGGAAATTCAGTGTTTTGCAACAATGGGTGAGATGTTTGACACAAGCTGGTGTGCAGACTCTCTGTCTCCAGCCCCCACCTCATCTCCTGACTTTAGCAGCAGCTGGGCTGTGTTATAGCTTTCCTCTTGGCTTCAATAAGAGTAGGAGGGTTGTTTCCATGACAACATGTTGGAGTATTTGAAAGGTCAAAAGTCACATCTGCAGCAAGTCAAACAGACTTGGGGACTGACAGGTTTCCAAGGGATCGTGGGAGTCCATCCTAGTTGTTGAATGATTTTCCTCTAATACACAGAGAAACCTGCTCACGTTCATTTGTCCCACATAGTTTGTTTGTTTCGTGTTTCTTTTGGAATATCTTCAGTTCTATTGTCTTGCACTGAGATCTTTTCAATGGCCCTGCACTGGAGAAATCACCACTTGGAAGCAGTTTTTGGGCCCAGAGAGGTAAAGATGAAGAAAGATAACTGGTGATGCCTAGGGATGGATAGATAGGCAGAAGGTAGACAGTTAGGAGTTACACACTACATCTACATTTGGAAAAGAAAGATCTTTGTTAATAGAGGGTTGTCATCATGAGGGCTGTCATCACCTTGCTGTTCAATCCAAATGCCATTATGAACTCCACACTCTCTGCAATGCTGAGCCCCTGATTAGAGTCCCTAGTCTATTGATATAATGACTGCTGTGTTGCTGCTTTCAGGTCAATGCGAAATATGCTACTATAATTTATATTTAATACTGAATTATTGCCTCTTATGCAAAATTACTTATTTTCACTGATATGCTGGAATCCTTTTATGTTTTCCCATTTTGTGACCATTTCTGGACAAAAAGGTAACAGTGATTTTTACCTTGAAAATGCTGCATTCTCCACTACCTGCTTCCTATGGAGGACCTTGTCGGGCACCTCTGCTTTCTAGTGTACTTCACGGGTGGGTGCTTTTATCAAGTATATTAAGTGCAAGATTCTTGCAATTCCAGCTGAGTCATGTGACCCATGCTGTATGTCTTTTAGCCAAAATGATGTCCTCAAAGGAGATGGGATGATTTGCCAAGGGGACAAGACTGAGCCAGGGTGCTGCATTCATATCCTGCTTTGGCAGTTTCCCATGACTCTGAGGTTACAATCTGTAAAAATAGAATTATTTTCTGCTGTCACAGCAGATAATTGAGGAAGTGCCATACCAGATCAGAAGTTATACATTTTTCATCTAACCAGTAAAGCACATTGTGCTTGTGAGTGCTTGTTTGTATGGTTGTAGGATAATTTTTATGGATTGATTATTCTGTGTCTTGCGAATGCCCATGTGTACTTGGTGGAAAGTCCAGAAATTTGTACAGTAGAATGTTTATTCCTTCTAGTGTTAGGAAGCTTGTGTGATGGTAGCCTGATCATTCTTTCAATTGCTGCATGTGCCTGTCTGGCCCTTTTTGTTAGTCATATTGTAGTTTTGTATGCTGTCCATGATGAGAAGTCTCCATTGTGTCTGTCACGCTCTCTGTCTTTGTTTCAGATTGGAGACAGTGTGGATGAGAACAGAAGGGTGGAATTTGCCAGTCATGTTCCAGCTATCAAGACATTTTTCAAAGTAAGTGTAACTCAAGTGGAGGCAGCACAGATCAATAATAGTATTATTTATTTATTTCAAAATATATTCCTGTAAACAAACTTGTTAAATAAATTATTCAGTAGCATGCTGGTGTCATTTAGTGGCCATAGATAGGTCCTTTGGAAATCTAAAACTGTAGTAACCATGTTATAACTCAAGGGACCTTTGATTGTGGGTATTTCGACAAAGTTTAGTTTCAACAGGGTAAAATGGAAGACTTCCCCAGTCATCTCTGAATCCCTGAACAAAATCTGGACTGCAATGACTAAGCATTTTAAACAGACTGGAGAATGCTTCAGGGGTTGGTTTCATCAGTTGTCAATGTCGTCAATAGAATTTGGGTCCAAATTATTGTTCAGAGTTGCCTAGGTAACAGTCAGTCACTGAATCTTTTTTTGAATACTTAAGGCATTTTTCAAAGCAAATACAAAGCCAATAAATTACCACAAAATCAAACTGTATAATTCATTACTCCTTCAGTTTTCTGAACCTATTTATTTCATTACAAGTTTGTGGAGGCTATTTTTACAAGATAAGTTGAATAACAGGGCCCATACTTGGAAAAGGTGACTTACAAACCCACACACACACACACCCACCCACACACACACACACACACACACACACACATACACACAGAGTGTCTCTTTCAAGGGAAAGTTAGAGTACCAATTTAACTTATAATATATTTGGTATGTGGTAAGAAACCGGAATTCCCTTATCAAATTTACATGCAGACAAAAACACCATACTCATCCACAGTGAGTCAGAATAAATTTGAACCCAGGTCCACGCTGCTCTGTAGCTGTAATACTGAACACTACACCACTATACTTCATGTTAAAATGCAAGACAAATTCCTAGTAAATACTGTGGCACTATAAAGAGTCAGGGAATGTTCCGTCATTAAATTTAAAACATAAAACAGTGAATTTAATGTTAATAGTCAAATGAGAATAAAGAATTGATAGACAGCTATGCAACATCAGGATTAGTCAATAATGGCTGATTAATTGAATTTAGGGTGGTGGCAGCATCTGACACAAGGCAAGAATCAACTGTGAATAGGATGTCAGTCCATTTCAGGTGTTTCCTTATGAACACACCCACAGGGGAAATATTTATAGTTGCCAGTTAGTTTAATGACAGAGGAAAATTGAAGTACCTGAAGAAAACTCCACTTTGACATGGGGACAAGTGCAGGCTCCACACTAACAGTGACAGAATGCAGATGTGGAACTTCAAATGGTGATCTGTGAAGCAGAGGTGCTAATCATTACACCACTCTTGTTGGAAATGAGTACATACCTGTATTAGTAAGAAATGGAGCATACAAGCCTTTAAATTCGAAGCTTATTAGTTTCTGAAACTACAATTTTGATAAACATATTAAGGAAATGAGTTCACATCCTATTAACCTCTGCTTGCCTCTTTTTTGTCACTGCCTTTCTGACCACTGGTCTGATGTTTCTTTCAAGTTCTTTGGTTGTTGACCCATTTTTGATACACTATCATGCATGAGACCTCTGCAGGGTTACTTTTCCAGACAGAGTAATGCCAGCACATCTGTAATATATTGCTTTGCCCCATCTAGAGTACTTTAATATTTAGTGTTGCCCATTGCATATCTGAATTACATACAAACACAATAGGCTTTAAAAATGATGTCCTTGCTGTCTAAGCAGTGAATCGTTTTAGAATGAAACACTTACGTAATACTTGCATATTGGGCATTCATCATATGCCTGAAACATAGTATATATAAATATAGTTTTTTCAGTTTACAAAAGCAAGATATATAGAAAACAGCAAAGAGTGTTTAGATTTTACAAAATGTAAATGAATAAATATTTACATTTCACAGTTGAAGACTGAATGTTTGCAGGTTGTTCTTATTTTTCTTTATTTTGAGTAGTCTAAAAAATATCCTACTTATTAGTTATTCTTAGAATTTTACAGTGTATAAAAAAGACTAGTAAAATCAGGGGGCAAATCCCCGAATGATCTGTTACAATAACTATAGGGAAGATTACCAGCTTCTTGAAAAATAAAACAAAAATGTTACGTTGGCACTTTCTTTTAGCTTGCCCATATTAATACTTGTTAATTTATACTGTCAATTGGTTTTATATTAAGCTTAGAGTCAAGAATGAGGAGGCAAAAGAGTTTAGAAATAACTGAAAAAAGATCAAGACCCAGACTAACATCTCTATGAAACCATCTATGTAGGAGTTCTTTATGATTATTTTCAGTTTATTGAATTAGTGGTTAGAACTTTTTGAATAAAATAGTGTATTGAGGTAACTGGATCCTGCCCTTCAAAATAGGATTTTCAAGTTCAAGTCTAGTCTTTACATTAAGCTTCATCTTTATGGGCTATACATGATACTCGAGTTGACGCGCACTACAGTACATCGAGCCCGCGTGCTATTGTGGTTTTGCCTGCGTGCCTCAATAAGTTACCCTCCCCTCGCTCTTACTTTTTTACCGTTCATCTAATGAATACTGTACACTGAGTATGGCTTTACCAAAACAATCATTGATCGCGAATAAAGTATCCATTATTCATAAAGCTTCAATTGGTGATCTGTCTTTCTGCGTTAACCGCATATTTTTTCATACGTCTCAAACCAAGATGATGCGAGGCTAAAATGTATCGGGAAGCGCGCGTACATACTCAGTGCATCCCCTCTCGAATCGAACCTCGGAAGCCGCCGCTAGAGGCGAAGCCTCTACTATTACGCCACGGCGTGTGGTTTGTCTATTTGAGCGTAGCAGTGTAATTCAGTTTTTGTTCAGCACTCTTTGGAACTGTTGCTTTTTGTCTGCGCACTGTGTCAGTTCACGTGAGCCGCTGAATATGGTTTTATATGTCACTCGCTCGCTTCTAATTGTTTCGCTGCCTTCTTAATTATATAATGTATGTTTTCTTCAGCGGTTTTTGGAGCTGTTCCTGGTTTTCTACGTACTGCGTGATTACGTGGGAGGCGTGATGATGTCACATGAAACCCCGCCCCCCACGACTTTTGAGCTCAACTCCATTACAGTAAATGGAGAAAAATAGCTTCTAGTTATGACCATTACACGTAGAATTTCGAAATGAAACCTGCCCAACTTTTGTAAGTAAGCTGTAAGGAATGAGCCTGCCAAATTTCAGCCTTCTACCTATACGGGAAGTTGGAGAATTAGTGATGAGTGAGTGAGTGAGTGAGTGAGTGAGTGAGTGAGTGAGGGCTTTGCCTTTTATTAGTATAGATTTTGATAGGAATATAAGTATCATGCTGGTTAAGTTTGCAGATGATACCAAGATAGGTGGATTGGCAGATACTCTGAAATCCATTGAATCATTACAGAGGAACTTGGGCATCATACAGACTTGGGGAGATTTGTGGCAGATTAAATTTAATGTCAGTAAATATAAAGTATTACATGTAGGAAGTAAAAATGTTAGGTTTGAATATACGGAAGCTCTGAACCGCACAGTGAAAAAAATTATGGGATAACCCTTATCTCGTACGCACGTGAAAATGTCTCGTACATATGTGAAAACATCTCGTACTTACGAGATACTTTCACGTACGTACGAGATGTTTTCACATAAGTATGAGATACTTTCACGTACGTACGAGATGTTTTCACGTACATACGAGATACTTTCACATATGTACGAGATAAACTTAGATTAAAATATTACAAAAGTGTGCTTCAGGGCTTCCTAATTACGACCTTACCAAGGCTATGGCGCTTCTTTTTGTCGTCACTTCCAGCGCTTGTAGCGCGGTAAAATAAAAAAACAGATGGATGGGCTTTTATTTATTAAAGGAGTGTGGGATAGTTAGAATTGGGTTTAACAGCAACTTACAGTACCTACGTTAAGTAATGCCCAGAACGTCAGTCACGAAATGCCCATCATATACCCCGTTACACTATGGTTAAGATTAGGCTTGTGTGAGGGTAACGGTTTAGTTACGTGCTTTATGTTTACAGGTATTCGTCTGCACACTCGTACGGAGCAACTGAAGAGATCTGGGGCCTCATGTATAAACGGAGCATACGCACAGAAATGTTGCGTAAGAACTTTTCCACGTTCAAATCGCGATGTAAAAAAACCTACACTTGGCGTAAAGCCACGCACT
Organism: Polypterus senegalus; assembly: GCF_016835505.1. NCBI lineage: Eukaryota > Metazoa > Chordata > Cladistia > Polypteriformes > Polypteridae > Polypterus > Polypterus senegalus. The sequence goes on from NC_053160.1 coordinate 100,243,327, forward strand.
TTTCACTCCGCTCGGTTTTGCAGACTGGCGGCACCCAGCGTCAAAGCAATGCTACTGTTCCTGTGTGGTTACTCTTTATTTTCCTGACGCGGCTTTATAAATACAGTACACTGACACTAACCGCATATCGTTTATTAGTGTAATGCATCTGATTGTAATTAACTTGTAACAATATAATGGTCCAGGGAATAGCCATAGTATTCCAAATACCGTAACTGCTTTAGCGTTGTTACTTTCACTGCACCTTCTTCTTCTTTCAGCTGCTCCCGTTAGGAGTTGCCACAGCGGATCATCTTTTTCCATATTACTCTCACTGCAGCACTCGGAATATTTATATCACTGTATCTGAGTTTGAATCACAGCAGCAGCTGATCGGAAAGAGAATTATCGGTATACAGCATCAGGAACACGCTACCTCAGCCACGGCAAAACGTTTTAAAGCCTTTCCTGTACGGACCTCGCGGTTCAGAAACAGTTTCATCCCAAGAACTATAAACGCACTCAATCATTGCTCCTTGTAGAACTGTTTGTACTTATAAGTACAATCATCTCACTGTAAACTTGCACTACAGTTATAATATTGCACAACCTGAGTTACTTTATAAAGCGCGTATTTACATATGATGACAATATCATTTTTAAGATGAAATGCAGCAAAATATGTTTATTATATTATACAGGTTAAACTTTAACTTCATTTAAATAATCTATATTCTTCACTGGGACTGGCGTCAAGGATAGAATAATTAAACATGTAATAAAAAGATAGTTCAATGTTCTTTAATCTTGTTAAATAATCAGTGCTCTAAGTTTACAGAATGCTTAACATCTATTACAGAGCTGATTGTGTGGCAATCGGTTACTTGGAGAAAGAAAAGCAAGAACTGCATGGGTGGCCACACCAATATATATTGAATATAAAACAGAAAGAGAAAATAACGACACAGCTAAAAAAGCAGCGGCAAATTTCGGCAAAAGTTAAATGCTTGTGTCATGAGCACGAGGCGGCTATGCAGTGTCCGCAACGGACGTGGTCATCCGCCGTGCATAAGCTACCTCACTGATATTGGCAGGCGAAGGAGCCACCGATTCTTTTTCTGCCCAGGGCTACCACAAGCCTAGAGCCGCCCCTCAACTCAACTCAAACTCAGCCAGCTGGTTTTATCAGTATTTTCTAGATTCTTTAACTTACATATTACAAAATTAATTTAAGAATAATTTATGTATTTGTAAATTTATTTAGAAATGCATGCATCAACTGAGTAATGAATTTTCAATCTGGTTACTCGATTTTGAGCTTTCTTATTTTCCAAAGGTCATTTGGTGGAGCTACAAGCAAATACGCTCAGGTACTTACCTTGTGGAGTTTAGTGCTTCCCAGTTGTGTGTGAATTTTCTCTTGTTGCACTACTTTCCTATTTTAAGCATGATGTCTTCATATTGGGTGCTGACACTCCCATCCTATGAGGCCAGTTTCCATATACTGTACCATGTAAAAGTCCTTGGGTGTTTTAAGAATCTTGGTAGAGCTTTCCTACATTTATGAAGAACATTTATAAACAACCTTCTCAAACAATGTATACAAAGTTTCAGTTGAATAGCATTTATTGAACATGAATTTTTATTATTTTTATTTTATCTAACTTCATGGACCCACTTTGCTGTGAGAAAAGACATACATTTTGTATAAAACGTATTTGTTATTTGTGTGTGTCATATAATGAGGCAGCACCCTTTTTAAAAACAGTTTCTCAGCTTAAGTGTTATATTACTTAGTAAATATTATTTTATTTTAGCATTTTACATTAATTGGAAGTATTCTTTCATTTTTCCAAGTAATCATTTTAAAGGGTAGTGTATGAAAATAGCCATGGGTTTAGATGCAGCAAATAAAGTCAGGTGAAGCCAGAAGGAAATTCCAGTGCATGTTTGGTTTAATTTTATTATTTCTGTTATCTTTGTGCATGCTGGAGAGAAGACACATCATATTCTTTGGAACAGTGTTTTTCAGTCATGAATCTGTATGTTCAGGTGTGCTTCTACAAGTTTGCACAAGGGATTCCTTAAATATTGTTCCATTGTAAGTAAAATGTATTATTGAGCAAATCATTAAAAAGAGGAGCAGTACTGGTCCTGTGAGCAATGCACTGAAATCAACAGTCATCCCAGAGCCTGATGTAATCATTGCAGATCATATAAAAAATAATTTACTGCAGTGAATGCAACAAGCCAGTGTTTTGAGAAAGTCATGCCAGTGTGTAGTCCATGATTTAAGATCTTCTTTTTTGTGCACCACTTGTTTTTTGGGATCCCTGCAGATACACTTAAGGGTATCTTGTAAACTATATTTCTTAAGAACTTTAGCAATCATAGATTTTAATACTTCTTAATGCATTTAGTTATTTATTTCCTACTTAATACAACACTCCCATTGAATAATGTAACATATAGCATAACTATGAATTTTAAAAATGCAACTTGATTTCCAGTTAGTGTTGGACATTCTCCATCAAATTACTGTGCAGTGATGGTACCAGCTTAACAAATAATGATGATACTCATCTCCAGGGCTATAATTGTTTTTTTTTTTTTTTAAGTTTTTTTTTGCTGTGGCAGTTTGGTCCCTTCTTTGTCCAGTGTGCCTCTGAGCAGACAGTCTTATATTTGACATGTCTCAGTTGGCAGTATGGCAATAAGGAGGAGTAGAGTAATGTAGAAGAACTTTGTAGAAGAAGGCTAATATTGAAGTGTGGTAAAATATAAGAACTTTCAATTTGGGATAATGAAAGAGCCAGCTGCTGGAGATTCAGAACTTCTTCATTAACCCATCTGAATCGGTTGCATTTGTATCTGGTCCACAGTAAGTTTATGAATGTGAAAGTCATCAATTTTCATCAAAATTTAGTGTGGTTGTTATCCCATTTTTAAAGTCAAAATAATTTCTTCAGTATATTTACATAGTTTTATATATATATATATATATATATATATATATATATATATATATATATATATATATATTTTTTTTGTATATATTGTCAGGGATGCCAGGGATCACGTGGGGGCCGCCACCCTGGTTGCTTTGGGGGCCACGGGTAGAGGGCTTGGAAGCCCAACCCTGTAGGGGCGCCCCAATGCCTTGGCAACCCTGGACCTCAGCACTTCCGCCACACCAGGAAGTGCTGGGGGGAAGAGGAGCAGGGACACCCGGAGAGCTTCCAGGAGAACAGCCGGCACTTCCGCCACACCGGGCGTGTCCAGGGAGGAGTGCCGGGAAACACCTGGAGCCCATCCGGGGTGAAATAAAAGGGGCCGTCTCCCTTCATTCAAGGCTGGAGTCGGGTGGAGGCAGGACAAGGCAGGAGAAGAGAGAGTGGAGGCGGCCAGAAGAAGAAGGCATTGTGTGGCCAGGACTTTGTGGGGTTGTGAGAGCATTTTTGAACATTGTAAACAGTGTAAATAAACGTGTGGTGGTGACTTAACAACATGTCTGCCTGTCTGTGTTGTGACAGATTAAGATGCTTCTCTTACCCTTGTACCCTCAGACTATCCGTCAGACACCAGGTAAAAGTCCAAAGATGATATTTATTATAATAATAAAGTGCACAAAGCACGCTCCTCTCCACAATTCTCCAATAACAACAAACCACAATAATAAACAATCCTCCACTCCCAGACGCTTAGCCACCCTGCCTCCCAACTCAGCTCGCCGTCTGGGAGCTCTCACAGTCCTTTTATATCTCCTGACCCGGAAGTGTTCCCAATCCCCAGTCCATGCGATTCTCAATCACTTCCGGGTCACGTAAAAGCTCTTCTCTTCAACCCGGAAGCCCGTCGCTCTTCCTATGACGAACCTCCGGGTCATAGGGCACGAAGAAGTCCTCGGTCCTCCCTGCAGCTCCCTCTCGTGGCCCCCATGGCATCCAGCAGGGCGGTGCACAAAAACTACATGGTCCATAATGCCCTGCTGGTCTTCTGGGGACCTCCATGCTGCAAGGAGGGCTCCACCTGGCGGCTTGGGGGTATTGGCCGGGGTACATGGCCGGCCATATCTTACAGTGTCTATATATAGACACATTCATTTGCCACATAAAAGCAAAACAATAAATCTGTACTAAACTAAATACACTGCTTTGTCTTTTTGATAAAATCCTTAGATTTTCGAAAGAGCCAAGCCACCAGCACATTGAAGATTCCTTGGTGTGTTTTGTGCATGGATGCTGATAATGTATTCAAAGGTGAGCCAGGCACATGAGGACACACACAGTCACAGGGCTGATGCAAGTGTGTAGTGCTTTTATTTACAAAAACAAAACAAATAGTACCTAAAGTGCAATGCTTCAATTATGAGGTTAAAATCCCAGGCAGAATCTGTCTTTTAAAAACAATCCTGAACCACAGTGCCTCCTTTCCAAATTCTGATGTCTCCTCTGTTTACCCTCTACGGGATCTCTACAGCCAGAGGAGACTCCACCAACAGGTGCAGTCAACCATAACGCAGCTCGGGTCCCTATTTCCCAGTTCCCTGGCATTCAGTAGGGTGCCACGCTAAATCTTAATCTGTCTCCAGTCTGCCAACATAGCATGACCTTAACACTAGAAATACCAGAGCCTACAAAAAAACTCGTAGATCCGTCCCACCTTAAATCGCTTCTTAAATCTGTTCGCACCTCTCGGCCAGATTCTTTTGTCTTCTAAATGTTCTGATAAAGACAATCTGCAAGCAGCTGGCTATTCCATCCCCCCACCGACTTAGAACGTGCACAAACTTCTCCCAGCTCATGCCTTGATTGATTATCTGGGAGTGAAGTGGAGTTTTAGAGTGGAAATAATTGATCGTTATTTGGAACACACGCATTTCACATGTGTTCCGTTTCTACAGTAATCTGTGTAAACACATTTTTAAAACACATGCGTTTTTCGTATTCTAGTAGTAAATGACAAAATGTAGGCATAAACTATATAATGTGTGAAGCCTGAATTCCAAATATCAAAGAAACACTTTCACAAAAGGTACAAATATAATAGAACAAATGCACTTTTATTCAAAAATATAACTGCAGAAAAACAGCCCGCGTTTACCGGCGACATTGACATGCATTCGTTATCACAGCTTTGGTGGCGCAACGGTATTAGCCATTGACTGGTAATCAAAGCTTCACGAGTTTGATCCTGGGCGAGTCCATTTTGAGAACTGAAGTGCTCGTATTCTTACTATTTTAGAATAAAAACTTACATTTGATTCCAGTCTGTAACAGCCGGTGTAATTTAAGATACTTGTAAAGGTTAGGTTTGTTTTTTCTATTCTGTTATTTTCTCAGCCGCGTTCACAGTCCCAACTCCCCATACACCCCCAGCATTTGACACTGCTGTTTTCACATAGACGCGCTATAACAGAGGTAAGCTCAAATCATGATGACGATTCTACATCGGATCAAGGATACACTTTTGCCATCGCTGTACTTTGTATATGTACATGGGAAGCTCTGCACTCGTGACTTTGCGCTGTAGATCTGGCTGTTACATACAATGGACGGTGCATGTGTACAAAACATTAACATTTATATGTTACTTACATAAAAGCCAGATCTAATGTTATTTACCTGTTAACCTTGAGTTATTTACTTACATGACGAAGGTTCTACATTGGATCAAGAATGTACTTTTGCCATCGCTGTACTTTGTATATGTACGTGGGAAGGTCTGCACTCATGACTTTACGCGGTAAATAGGTAAATAAAATAATAAAAACAGCAGTGTTACTTAGAGTCAGATCAGGAGAGGCGGGGGGGCAGGTGTTACAGTGTGATCGTCATTGACAGAATAAAACTGGAGCTTATTCAGTGCAGCCCCCCAGTTTTATTGTCCAATTCACGTTCAAGCTTTCAGACACACAATTACCCCCCTTTTCTGATCTGACGCCGTTTTCAAATAAAGATGTGCTATAACAGAGGTGAACTCAGATCGGAGAAAACAGAAGCCCTCCCTGCAAGAAACGTTCACTCACATATAAGAACAACGCAGCTGCTCCAGTATGCCACGTTGTCAGGTCAGCCCTCCGGTTGTAATATGACCAAGTTGTGCGCTGAGCTTACTCTTGAGCATGGAACGTACAGTTGGCCATGTGAAAAGCAATATTGTCACGAATCTCACAGCTTGGATTGCTGCTGTCATAATCGGTTTGAGTTTCATGGCTTGTTTAAATGACGTTAGTATTTGCAGGACTTGTGTTGAAGTGACATTCGGCATCTGTCAAGTGTTGTAAGCATACAACCGGTTTCATCGATAACTTCACATCCAGCATTTGAGAGTTTAAATATTCATAAACATCAAAGTATCCACTACTCAAATCGTCACCTGTGAATCTAAGATGTTTAAGAGGCATTGGCGGTTCTCCAAAGGTGTAAAATATATTCGCGGGTGAAGGACTGTGCTTAGCATATTCATAAGTAAGGCTGCTGCGCTAGTCAGCACGCCTCCCATGTAATTGACTACCTGCCCATATAAGGCCATTCTTCGCTACGGTGTGTTCATTCCTTTCCTTGCTTCGCCGAGGAAGCAGCCTTCTCACACCTTCTGCACTGTTTTATAAACGAACGACATATAAGAAAGTCCTTTTTCCTTGCTTCGCCAACGAAGCAGCCTTTTTATTTAATCCATGGGTTATCCACTGTTTTATTGTTCATTTATTACGATTGTTATACTTATTGTGTAGGTATTTTACACTTAGTTTACTGTTCAGGTACCCATTTCCTTTATTTAATCCGCGTCTTTTCTGCTGTTGTTTTGTTCGTTTATTACTATTATAGTTATTTGATTTCCTTTCTTTGCCTGACTGCCTGCCCATATAAGGTGCTCCACAGTTTTTTTGTGAAGCAGCCTTTACACAGCTTCTTCGCTGTGTTATAAACGAACACCATATAAGTCCGTCCTTTCTCCTTGCTTTGCAGTTCTCTACTGTTTTATTGTTCATTTATTACGATTGTTATAGTTATTGTGTAGCTATTTTAGACTTAGTTTACTGTTCAGATACTCATTTCCTGTATTTAATCCGCGGACTCTCCGCTATTTTTTTGTTCCTTTATTACGATTATAGTTATTTATTGATTCCCTTCTTTGGCTGACTGCCTGCCCATATAAGGCGCTCCGCTGTTTTTTTGTGAGGCAGCCCTTACACAGCTTCTCCGCTGTTTTATTCTCCTTGCTTCGCGGTTCTCTACTGTTTTATTGTTTGTTTATTACGATTGTTATAGTTATTGTGTAGCTATTTTAAACTTAGTTTACTGTTCAAGTACACAATTTCCTTTATTTAATTCGCAGGTTCTCCACTATTTTTTTGTTCTTTTATTACGATTATAGTTATTTATTGATTCCCTTCTTTGGCTGACTGCCTGCCCATATAAGTCGCTCCGCTGTTTTTTTGTGAGGCAGCCTTTACACAGCTTCTCCACTGTTTTATAAACAAATGTGATATAAGGCCTTCGTTTTTCCTTGCTTCACCAACTAAGCAGCCTTTTTATTTAATCCACGGGTTCTCCGCTGTTTTATTGTTGAGAGCTCTTCCTTCTTTTCTACGTACTGCGGTCACAGTCAGTTCACGTTATTACGTGGGAGGCGTGATGATGTCACACGCAGCTCCGCCCCCTACGGCCATCGAGCTAACATCCATTCTCCAGTATATGGAGAAAAATAGGTTCCCGTTATGACCATTACGTGTAGAATTTCGAAATGAAACCTGCCCAACTTTTGTAAGTAAGCTGTAAGGAATGAGCCTGCCAAATTTCAGCCTTCTACCTACACGGGAAGTTGGAGAATTAGTGATGAGTGAGTGAGTGAGTCAGTGAGTGAGGGCTTTGCCTTTTATTAGTATAGATTTAAAGGACAAAAATACGCTGACGGAGAGGTGAAAAGAGTTTAAAGGTGGGACGGATCTACGAGTTTTTTCGTAGGCTCTGGTAATTCTAGTGTTAAGGCGGGAGGCCACATGGAACACTAGGTCACCCTTGCTCCTTGATAGCTCACCAGGAGTGACCCCTTCTCCACATGTACTGGCCATGTGCTTCTGTCTGGGCTGTCTGTCTGACCATCTGCTTCCATTCCCCTTACATGGGCTCCTCCTCAATCCTCCCTCTTAATCTTTCTTCTCTTAACCTTTGTTCATTCTCATTGTCTCTCCTTTGTTTTTCTTGACTCTTCCTTTTTTTCCAACTTCACTGTGCAGGCTCCCTTTATAGCCCCAACTGTTTGCAGGTTCTGTTCTTCACTTGTTCTAAGGTGTGAATTAAGCACTTGACCGGCCTACTCACGTTTGCACTTTATTATTTATTTAAAATTGCTCTTCACCATGGACCTTTCTTATCACAAGAACATGTAAAACTCATACAGATGTTGATTCTGTGAGGCAGGAATGACAGCTCTGCACTAACTGGAGAAGCTCTCATAAAAAAGGCAATGGCTGCTGGAGTCCATTGGTCCAGATCGTTAGCCACTAGTGAGGACCTGGGGGAACAAGTGTCATATGTGTTCCCTCCGACCCTGAGTGAGTGGAATAAGGTGGAACCAGATGGCATGCATGAGTGGGCAAGAGGATGAAGTAGCTGGGATAGAATGTCTCTATGTTGTTGTAGTGGGTGCTGAGGAAAACAGAAAGTCCTTTTTAGAGTCATCTCACCAGCAGTCTTCATAATGTGGCTATTTCAATTCCTCACTCTTTCACGCCCCCTGGGTCATTACAAAATTCTGTCTCACTGAAGCATACATACACATTATCAATCCAATGGCAGCAGGAAATATCTTTGCAAAATAATGAAATAAGCTTCCACATGTTGAAAGAACATAAGCAATCATAAGTGTGTCTTTTTCAGCTATAATTAAATAATTGTATGAAAAACAGAGACAACAATTTACATCTGTGCATCAGCACTCAATAATGTCAATAACAGCACATGATTATGCACAGTCTCCTTTTAAAATACTAACTATCTTAGCAATATTTTGCTTTGTGTTTTTTTTTACTTCTTAAAGTGACATGAGTATGCTGTTTTGCAATATGTATATTATCAATGTATTCTTAACTTGCAGATCAATACTTAATAGCAATTTCGGCTTAAAAATTGGCATATGCAGTAAGTTATAAGGCTTTTCATTCACCTATGGACCCATGTACTCTTTAGCCTCATTGTAAGCTGCAAAAACAGACAAGGTATTTTTAAAATTTATGAAAAATACTTGAACATGTCACCTCGTTAGCAGAATTTATTAGCTCACAGCCCAGCTGACAAATTGTGATATCTTAATATAAATGTCAATTCACAAACTAGGGTTAAATAGCACAAGGCTTTTTTGCTTAAAAAGTTAATCATTTCCTTTAGATCGCTTTGTCTTTCCCTGACTTAGACTTCCTGAACTGGTCCCAGACTGACTGATGACCGGGATCTCTCACTCAGCCGACTGTTTACTTTGTCCGCTTGTTACCAGCCTTAAGCGGAAATACATTTTAGGCCAAACAGAAAAAGGAAAAAATATGAATAGATACACCACACCTTCAAGGAGAGAAGCATTAAAGGCATTAATCAGATAAAGTGGCTTCAGGAAGATATGGTCTGGCCAGACTGACTATGTTCAGAGCTACATTAGATGGAAATAGCACACATGGACACATAGCTAGAACTTGTGCTAAGATTTCTAGGGTAAAGAAGTTTACTTTTCATTTTTGGTTTCTGTGGTGGCACATATGATGGATCTGTTTTTTCAGAATCTCAAATAAAATTGCCTTCATTTGCCTGCTGAATGAGCCCTTTTAGAATGAGCCTGGCCTAGGACAGTTGAAATACAGCCTTAAAACCAAATTGTATACATACAGTATATGTTTTGTACAGTATGTATTACATCTGATTGCTTCTTTTCAGCATTATGTTTTACTTGTAGTTTTGAATGATTTTAATATTTTTATATTTGTATAGTGTGCTGTTTTCATAGATAGATAGATAGATAGATAGATAGATAGATAGATACTTTATTAATCCCAAGGGGAAATTCACATACTCCAGCAGCAGCATACTGATAAAAAAACAATATTAAATTAAAGAGTGATAAAAATGCAGGTAAAACAGACAATAACTTTATATAATGTTAACGTTTACCCCCAGGGTGGAAATGAAGAGTCGCATAGTGTGGGGGAGGAACGATCTCCTCAGTCTGTCAGCGGAACAGGACAGTGACAGCAGTCTATCGCTGAAGCTGATCAACTGTCTGGAGATGATACTGTTCAGTGGATGCAGTGGATTCTCCATGATTGACAGGAGCCTTCTCAGCACCTGTCGCTCTGCCATGGATGTCAAACTGTCCAGCTCCATGCCTACAATAGAGTCTGTCTTCCTCACCAGCTTGTCCAGGCGTGAGGTGTCCTTCTTCTTTATGCTGCCTCCTCAGCACACCACCCTGTAGAAGAGGGCACTCGCCACAACCATCTGATAGAGCATTTGCAGCATCTTACTGCAGATGTTGAAGGACGCCAGTCTTCTAAGGGAGTATAGTTGGCTCTGTCCTCTCTCGCACAGAGCATTAGTATTGGCAGTCCAGTCCAATTTATCATCCAGCAGCTCTCCCAGGTATTTATAGGTCTGCACACAGTCGCCTCTGATAATCACGGGGTCCAGGAGGGGCCTGGGTCTCCTAAAATCCACCACCAGCTCCTTGGTTTTGCTGGTGTTCAGGTGTAAGTGGTTTAAGTCGCACCATTTAACAAAGTCCTTGATTAGGTTCTTATACTCCTCCACCTGCCCACTCCTGATGCAGCCCACAATAGCAGTTTCGTCAGTGAACTTTTGCATGTGGCAGGACTCCGAGTTGTATTGGAAGTCCAATGTATATAGGCTGAACAGGACCGGAGAAAGTACAGTCCCCTGTGGCGCTCCTGTGTTGCTGACCACAATGTCAGACCTGCAGTACCCAAGATGCACATACTGAGGTCTCTCTGTAAGATAGTGAGTGGAAGTGTGCTTAAAAGTCAATTATTTTAATAGATGTGACATATGTGGATCATGTGTGTGATGAAAAGGAAATTGCATTCTTTTTGCTTCATTAACAGGTGTCATACAACTGATTTCTATGAGATCCGCCTTATTTTAATTTAAATGGTTTTGTCTCATTGTCTGGCATTTCTATACAATGCTGCACATTAAGCCTAAATTCATTTTCTCTGTCTTGATGTCTTGTCTTAATCTGGGTGGTAGAGGTTTTCATTGCAGACAGTCATTATCTAATTCATTAATTAATGATGGTTCCATTGGACTACTATATTTCTGGGCTTCCTCAAACAAACCAAATGACCCTATGATATACATTTAGCTTTTGAAAATATTTAGCTAACATAAGTTATATTCTGTAAATTTAGCTGAACTATCTGCTTCCTGGCTCTTTCATGTTAATCTTAAGAGCTCATAGCATACATGGCTCTGAAATGTACTGTATAAACATATCCATCTAGAGGAGCAGGTTATCTACTGTTATTATAACCCTTGTCTGCTTGATGCAAATATAGTATTATGCGATTTAAAACATATTTTTGTCATAAAGGCATATAAGTGACCCAGTAGCACAGGGGTTAGTGTTATGGCCTTATGGATCTTGTGCCCTATGCTTGTACATTCTTCCCATGTCACTTAGAGATTTTCGCTGGGTACTCTGGTTTGCCTCCCACATCTCAATGTTAATTTTAGACACCCAATCCAGTATTGGTTCCCAACCTACAGTGATTGAAGCAGGGACTTACTGGGGCCGTACCCTAGGGCCCCAGCCTATAAGGTGCCCCAAAAAAGTGTTTTTTGCAGTGAAATTGCTGGGTTTGCCAGCAGCCTTGTTCTGTGATTTATTTCCTGTAAATATGCTTTATGGCTGGCTTAAGCAAACTTTTTTTTTTTTTTACCAGCCCCCTGCAAGGCTATAATATTGCTCCTGATAACTTAAACTTGTGCTAAAGGCTGGCATTGCTGCTTCAGTCCTTCTCACCCTGCCACTTCCTCCAGCCCTCCACTCCACTGTGTGCCTTTCTGGTCTTTGGGTGCAAAAGGTGAAAAGGCAGTATGTTTTATATAATTTGTGGCATAGTGAGTTTGTTCTTTTCACAAATGGAGTTACTGAATGTATTAAATGTTGCACTATATTGCTCTTTACATATTTGTATTTTTTATTTGGCAAACATGTTCATTAACAACAACGTCAAATGTCTGCTACTGAGTAAAAAATATAATACAAAACAAAATTTTAAAACAAATCAACCAAAGCATGGGTTATAGTTAAAAAAATTCTGTGGAAGGTAGATCAATTGTGGTCAAAGAATAACATACAGAATTAAACCAAATAGAATAATTTCCCCCCTCTACAGAGGCAGCAGAAATATAACACCTAAATACTTATTTTTCATTTCACCTTTTGTTTTAGGAATTATGTGTAAAGCCAGCAGCTTCTAAAAGATGCATGTTGATTGAGGTAATATTCCTGACACTGGAAATGCTCTTTAAAATGTTGAATTTTAAATCAGGAATATACCAGTCATTTCCCATTATGTTTAATAAAAAAAGAAACCAGGTATTGTTTGCTATGATGAATGCTACAAAATAACAGCAAATCTGGGATCTCAGGTTCAAGAGTAAAACAGAATTTGATCTTGTCCAAATCTATTTTTAGGTCAGTGGAGAAGTGCTTAAAACCCATTGGTAGTACATTCATTAAGCAAAAAGCAGAGCAGTTCAGTAAAAAATTCTGTCTGTTATGTATATGACAAACTAAGAATTAAGAATTATAAAAATGCTAATCATGCATTTGATGAACAAAATGCTTTCAAAATACAGAAGTAATGCAGTGTAACATGTCTGGAATAATACAAAACCAAGAATAGCATCAGGTCAGGTCAGTTTGGGGAGCATGCACTGGTACAGTGCATTGCTGCACCCACCATATGACGAAACAGCTCGGGATCCTGGTTGGCAACCCCCAAGGCAGACATGTAGTCCAGTCTCACGCTCCGGAAATGACCAGCTTATCTGCTGCAACCAGGTGTTATGTGGGCATCCCCTTGGCCTGGTCCGCAATAATGAGGATCCTGTGAGACGGATCACTATCAGGGAATCACATCACATGGCCATAGTGCCATAACTGATGCTCCCTCACAATTCAGGTAATGTGCCTTATTCGGGACTCCATGAGCAGCCACTCATTTGACACAAAGTCAAACCAGCTGTACCCAAGGATTTTCTGAAAAGACACAGTACCAAAGCAGTCCAGTCTTTGTCTCAGGTCACTGGATAGTGTCCATGTCTCGCAACCATATAGCAAGATAGGAAGCACCAGGACTCTAAAGACTTGGACCTTCGTCCTTTTGCATAGATATCGGGAGTGCCACACACCCCTTCCCAGCGACCTCATGACCCCCCATGCTTTCCCAATTAGTATGAGGTTTAAAAAACAGACAATTCATTTACAATAGAATATCTGCATTTACCTTCAAACACATTTTTGTCTTGATTTCGATTATTTTTAAATAGTGATGTTTGTTCTGACAGCCCTAATACTTATTGAAAGTCCATCCAGGAAAACTACAAAAAATTAACAAAGACTGCTAATCGTAACAACAATGCTGATCCTGATTTAATATGATTTGATACAAAAGCTGTTAGTAGTAGGAGCTCAGAGCACAGAGAGCAAAGAGAACCAGATCAAGTACGTGCAGTGCTAATGTGATTTTGTTTATTGCAGTTTTGTATGTGTGTGTATATACATATATATGTAGTCAGGTCCATGAGGATAGTGACACAATTTTCATAGTTTTGGCTCTGTACACTACCACAACGGATTTGAAATATAGCAGTCCTTTTGGGATTGAAGGAGTTTATCAAAATATTGTATGAGCTATTTAGGAATGACAGACATTTTTCTGCATTGTCCCGTATTTTCAGCGTCTCAAAAGTGTATGGACAATTGACTGAGAAGCTGTTCCATAGCCAGATGTGAGCAGTTCCCTCACTATTTTATTAACTAGCAGGTAAAATGTTTGGAATTGATTTCATTTGTGGAATTTGCATTTGGAAGCTGTCACTGTGAACTCTCTACATGAGGTCCAAAGAGCTGTCCACGCAAGTAAAAAGACAAGGTTGAGAAGACAAAGCAAACCCTTTAGTGAGACAGAAGAAACACAAGGAGTGGTCAAATCAACCATTTGGTACATTCTTCAAGAGAAGGAACACACTGGTGAGCTCAGCAACTCTGGAAGGCCCCTACGCCTGCACTCCACACTAACCACTTCGCATCTCTTCCGCTCGCGTTGTGAAGAGAGGGGCTGAACGCACCCCAAGGAGATGCGATCGCTCCTCCGACACCCCCTCTTAAACAGTGATACAATGGGAAACACATAGTTTTTTTTTACCTCCTCTTTGCTCAATCAGCTGCTGGCTTGCTGCTGCTGACGTGCCGCGTGATCTGCATTTCGCGTAGCGCACTTCTGTTATATCACCTATGTCCATATATTCGATCTCTTTTCTCTTTTACCTTTTCATCAATATCACATTGAATTTTGATTCCGTGTTTGGAATTACATTGTGAAAACACAACATATAACTGGCCATGAGTGAATATCGTTTCTTTCTCTCTACAAGAAATATGTCTGACATAACCATGCAGGACTTTTCCAAATTTCTTAGCATAAGCTCTTGTCTCGCAGCGCTTCTGGCCCCGGGGTTGGTTACATCGCTGGGCACGAAGACTCGTCTCGCGGGACGTGAAAGTGTCTCTGAGACAATCATATCTCGTCTCCTTCCAAGACTTTTTTTTTATAAAATAGAGATTATTATTATGAACCAGTGGTAGGCCATCATGGCCATCTAAATCTAAACTAGTTAGAATTATTAAGGAACAAAAGTAGAAATGGTCATTCTACTAAAATGGAGTAAAGGAAACAATGAGTACATCTTTTTTTTTGTTCTTTCAATGCATCTATGCATAATGAATACTCATAACCTTCAGAAAATCAAATATACACTTATTTTGAAGTAGCTTGTGATTTTCATTTCAAACAGGTAAAAGTAATCAATAATTTTGAAGTAATGCAGTGTATTTTTCTAAATCTGAGAAATAACTTGTAAGTAATCGTCTACATACAGTACACAGTACAGAATATAAAACTGTCACTGCTGTCACTCCATTACAAATAAGGTTCGCCGATGAAATATCCAAAACTGCCAAATACAGTGGTTGGTTAGCTGCTCTCTTCATATCTATCTCACAGTTTCCTTACTGGATGCCATACTTTTTGTTCAGATAAACAGACAGTCGATTTTATGTTATAGAAAATTCTGATGAAAGAAATCTGAATTCTGGTGGGGCATAACACTAAGACATAAAAGACTCATGGTCTCCTTATTAAGCTACACAGCTGTATTGAGTTGTACTATGTTTCTGTCATGCAAATCTTAACATACAGTAAGTAAAGTAAGTGCACTCTAATAGGCTTTTCATCAATTTGTCCTCCATTTGTCCATAGCAGACATTTCCTCATTCAGAGAGTGACAGGAATAAAAACAGTAAGCACAAAGTTCAAAATGAAAGAGTAGTACTGCCACATTTACAACATCCTCCTCACAATCATAAATTTAACTAGTGCTGTAAGTTACAATTTAAAAAAATACAATTTTTAAAAGAATGGTGATAATGGCTATAATCTTTCAGGCTAAGCTGAACAAGGGTTCTAATTTTATGTAACAATGAGCTCTGCCGTAAATAAAACGAAATATTAGGAACTGCAGGCAACATATTAAGAGAACAAAGGACCCTTGTTATACTTTGGGCTTTTGGCTAACCTTCTACCCTCCTCACACCAACCTCAGGCCATTTATTTCAAATGCTGCTAAAATACCTCCTGGTCACACCCATCTAACTTCTCTTGCTTGGAAACACCAATTATACAATAGTCACATGATGTGAAGATCAAAGGAGATGAAACAATGCCATTTTAGCCATTAGTAGTTAATGGTTTTTGACTCTTCCTGTTTTCAGATTTTGACATTTCTGTATTGAATACAATATCCTTGTCTGTGTCTTTTTTGTGTTTTCACTGCTTGTTCATTTGATTACTCTTTTTCAATGTATAGTGCTGCATTTTTATTTTTCATTTGGCTCCTTTCCATTTCTCTACACAACCTGATTTGCACGTGGGGCATCGTGCCTCTCACTTCCTTCTGTGCTACAAAAACTGCTTTTGAGATGTCCTGTGTTTGCTTAATGAGCAGATGACATCACTCTACTGGTTAGGAATGGAACAGCGGCCATGTTTTCCCTTCCAGTGTTTTTGCACAAATTTAATATAAATTTGATGGCCAGTGCCACCTCACACTAGATAGAAATCCCACACAAGGCCTACATATCTTATTCACACCCTACCATGTGTTGTTTTTTTTTTACTTAAATGATAAATATTGATGGCCACTGAACATTAATGTTTGCATTGAAAAACATTTATTTTCTCAGCCACCTATCATTTAGCTTAATTGACATGTTTTATGGATATAGCACAAGAGATCTTAATGGAATTAACATTAAATTATGTTAGAAAAAAATTAAACTAATAGACTACCTGCATTCTGGGGCCATAATAAAACTACTAGGGATTCATAAAATATATACACCTAAGGTTTGTTGCTTCTCAAGACAAACCCTGATTAAGTGAAGAATTTGTTAACAACTGGAAATTGGTTTGCTTTTTTACAAGGAGAAATTTTAAATCAAGGAAAAAAAAAAAAAAACCATGTGCTTCATGTTATTAGCTTTTATTGATCAGATTATTTAACTGTCTTCTCAAAAACACGCACAGCTTCTGTATAAATCCACCTTTTACTGATATTGAATATGTTTTATAATTCCAATGATCAAAGTGTAATACTGCTATTTTGCCTGAGGGTTCTACATGCAGGAAATTTGGTGGACCAACTTGGGCTGTGTTATAAAAAGAATCCCATGACAGTCAAAAACTTAGATTCATTCTTTCATAGTTTTTGAATCCCCCTGTGGTTCTTTATATTATTTTAATTAAAAAGGCTTAGAGCTCTCTAACCTAAGCTAAGAATGAAGCTTGTTTCTTCTGCACAAGCAAACAAATAAAAAAAAGCAACACTTTAGTACTAAAGGACTGAATTTTCCTTAATTATAGTATTTCATTTCAATGCATTCATTTATATTCTAAATCAGTGTATCCAATTAGCTTTTCAATATCACATTCAAAACACTAGTCCATAACAGCGCATGCTCTTTCATTCCAGGTGAATTTAGAGTTACTGTATTAGTTAATCTAACATGGATTGTTGTGAACGTGGAAATAAAAAGCACGGAGTGTCTAGACTAGGAATTATTCTCAGGTGCCTGAAGCTTTAAGCCAATTGGAATACAATGCATATACAGGTATAGTAAGTACAAAGGAAAACAGCATCATTCTACATGCATACATGTATACTGGTATGATTGATTTGCATTGCTCTTTGCATTATTATCTCTAAAGTGTTGGCAGTTAGCTCTTATCGGGTTGTAAAGCCATCCACTTTGCATTTTGTGATATTGCCCTCTAATGGCCTTTGTGTATTGCTTGCTGTTGTAGTAGGCTTTACCCCCTTCTAGCCTGAGTTATTATATTAAATCAGTTATTACAGAAAAAGGATGGAGAGATGGACAAATACCTATGCGGTATTTTTTGTAAGTTTTTTCAGTCTTCTGTGGTGGGCTGGCACCCTGCGCGGGGTTTGTTTCCTGCCTTGCGCCCTGTGTTGGCTGGGATTAGCTCCAGCAGACCCCCCGTGACCCTGTAGTTAGGATATAGTGGGTTGGATAATGAATGGATGGATGGATGTTTCAGTCTTTCACATTTTAACTGCGGTGGGTACAATGTGGGAATTCATGTTCTAGTGATCGACAGCATCTATTGTTTCTTTTCAACTTAATTTTTAATAATTGCTTATATTATGAAAACAGGGTATTGTCATCGGGAATAGATCCAAAGTCCATGGACCCCTAGGCCTGTCAAGATGTTGGGCCTCCTCTCAAAATCCCTGCCATCAGCCAGGAGTAGACTACAGACATGCCAAATGAATCTGTGTTATTTAACTAAATACTCATGTCTATTTGTGTTTATAGGACATTGAACACAATCTAGTAACATCAATCTACTAGCTTAGTAGATAATACATATTACATAATTTGTTGTGTGAATACACTAAATGTTGACAGGTTTTAAAAAATAGCCAATAATGCTTTTCTTAATAAAATACAAATATAATAAAACTCTGCAATAACATGTCATGCAATAAAACAAATTAGAAAATAACACAATCATCATTTGGCTGCCTTACTTCCGCATAAGCAATCATAAATATCACAATAACTAATTTGCTCAAACTAAGCCTGTCTTCAGTAAAGCTGAATAAATGGTGGGATGTTTGGTTTTGCTGGAACATATGGTACTACAGCTATTGAAACTCACAAGGTGGACACGAAACATCCAACTCTACACTGGCAGTGAGGGGTACCCGAGTGATTCAGCAGAGCTACAAACATTAATATTATAACTGTTAACATTATTTCTGTTTAATATCCTAACTTACCAGCGAGTATCAGCCAACACCTATCACCAGGTCTAAATACAGGAGAAGACACAACTACTGTTGTCGAGGGTTTACAAGAGCCCTGAAAGACTCCTGGAATAACATTATTTCCCAAAAACTGACCTTTCAGGAATTCAAAAATTCTTACCATTACACCTAGGTTCAGCTTCTGAGACTTTTTGGTTTAATTTTCATAAGTGTCTCTTCTTTGGACCCTTGGACTTGGGGCCAACCATGCCTGTTCAGGGATGCATGTATGAATTTCACTGCATGACAGGACAGAGAGATGTTATTTTGTATTAATGGTATGCTGGACTGGTGAAGAACACCAAGATCTACTGTACATATATTAATTAGTTAAAGGAACTTATGACCTCATGCACTGGTGTTGATACCCCCACACCATTTTTGTATCTGTGACTTTGAATTTTAATAATCCAAAATGCACATAGTGGGGCCCAAAATGTGCTGAAGGAATGTGCTGTTCACAACTGTTTAAATGTTCCTTACAAAATTGTTTTTCAAATGTCAATAGTTTCAAAGGAAAATAAGTTCTTGTCAGCACAAGTCTATTTTATCATCTCTGTTCATTTTTCTTAATGCTCCTAAAAGATTAGACAGAGCAGCCTCTTAAAGTTAGGAATTAAATAAGAAGTTGGTAGAGTGCAATCAGTGGCAGCAGTTAACCTTGGAAGTCATATGGCGATATTTCTTCACTTTCTACAATTAAAAACGTACAACACAATATAACCAAATTCTGAACTAATAAAATAGCATATGAAAAGAAATTGTGTAAATGATACACAAGGACTACTGCCACAATGGTAGGGAACAGGGTGTATATATAAATAGGATAATAGGGATAATGCAATTGAGGGTTATGTTAAGTTTGCTAAAGTATGTTTTTATGAACAACAGTTAACATAAAAACTGTTAAATGTTATAATGAGACCATATGTCAAAAAGAGGTGAAGTTTCATCAAGTCTACTAAATAAAATGGCAATGTGTAAATTTGGTTCTCTTTCTCTCTGTCAGTTTAACAGGCATTTTCTGGGTTCAACTGGGTTTTCCAGTTCCCCTTTATAAGGTGGTATTGCAGCATAAATTGGCTTTCCTAATGTCAACCTCCTTTATGACTTGTGGAAGAGATGTTGACCTTATTCTAACCTTAGTTAATGTGGTAAATCTGTAAATTGGATTTTCCGTCTAAAAATGTGTACTGCACTGTTTTGGAATTTTGTGGAGATTCACTAAGGAAATCACTTTGTTGTGTACAATGTTTTATTTTGTTATCTAAGGACTAAGTTGCTATAAATGCCACCCGGACTCAGAGCTCTACACTCCTGTTTTAAAGATGTCTTTTTTTCCTGATGTCCCATGGCAAATAAAGCAAAACTGTTTGTTCTCCCACCTCCTACAACTATACAATGAAAGGTTTTCTTCTACAGCTCCACTCCCCACAGTCATCAAGTTCACATTAACTATTTTTTACCTCTTCTGATTATTTTTTTTTCTCTAAGTGGGTTTCTTAAGTGTAATTTGTTCAGATCTCAAAACATCCTAATGTCTTTGTTTAAAGAGGTTTAAAGTACCGGTTTTCCTCTTCCTGGAGGCAGTAAAGGCATTAGCCAGGCTCTAATAAGGCAGGAAGCAACTGACCAGAGATGTAAACAAGTGGTCTTGTCTTCCCAGGAATCCACTCTTTTGAAACAGGAGAAGCACTTGGTGCATTGAGATGGAGAGAAGTGGTGCCTGGCATACAGGCAACTGATGTGTAGAGAGAAGGGATATGAATAGTGCCTTGCTGCCAGGTTTTTCGGCCAGCATGAAACATAAGAGTATGAGGATGTTCAGGAAATCAGATATCCATCTGACTCTTCTGCTATTTAAACACATCTCCAGTGTGGTGCTTTTACTTAAATCTTTTCAGATTAAGGTTCAAGCAGCAGACACCATCTAAGGGAAATATTCTGGAGCATAGGTGCAAAATTTAAAGTTGCCAGCTAGGGCAAAAATCGCTTAGTTAAATTTCATAGCCCACATTTGCTGTATATTGTGCTTTTTATTGTGTATATTGAATTGAATTGAAATTGAATTCATATCTTGCACTCAGTGTTGCATGGCTACTCACAGACTATGATACCAAACTTCTCTACTGTTAAGATACAGCAGTGATAACCATTTGGCCATTCTGCCAATGTGCCACTCTTTTTCTTTTTCATGAAATTCAACCCAGTTCAGAGCTCCCTCGATGAAGCAGCTCAGAGCAAAGTAAAAATTTACAAATGTAAAACAGTTACAATAAATTCTAAAAAATGTGTTACATTTGTATATCATGTAGAGTACATGATTAATTATTATAATGATTATGTTAAAGTAAATAATGGCTAGTTGGGAAATGAGGACAGGAAAAAGAAAAACAAGATAGATTTACAATATGAAACATCAAGAGTCCAAATACCCAATGAATTTTAGGAAAAAAGCAAAGCCAAAGGTCAATCAGTCCCCCTCTGGTGAAACGTATCATTAGCAATATTGTAGTGGCTATCCAGTTTATTCAACATGTTCTGTGAAATGTATGTGAATAACTGAACACCCTACCTGTTACACTAGCTCTGTGTAGTATACAGTCCTGGCCTTGAATTTTTCATTGAAGCCAAAAAAAAAAAAATTTCAGCCTGTAGTTATTTCCTTACTTTGTTTGCTGTAACGCAGAATGTTAAAACAGGCGAAAACAAAAAGATTAGAATTGAATTGTGTCTGTGTGTGTGTTGGGGAGGGGGGAGTATATTAAAAAAGCAGTCCCTATCTAAGTGGCTTATAAACATATATGGGCACTTCCATCCCTTTTAGCTGAAGATTTTATTACATCCCACATTGATTATTGTAATTCCCTACTGGCAGGTGCCCCTTCTAATCTTATATCACAGCTCCAGCTTATTCAAAACTTGGGCTGCAAGAATCCTTACACAGACCAGCAGCAGCGAGCACATAACACACATCCTGCTTCGCTTTCACTGGCTCCCTGCGTCTTACAGAATCGAATATAAAATTCTACTAATAACCTACAAAGCCTTAAACGACCTTGAGCCAAACTGCATTAGTGACCTTCTCCATCACTATGTGCCTGTCCACCCACTAAAGTCCTCTGATTCTGGCAATCTTGTTGTGCCCCACACTAATCTACACTCCCTGGGTGACAGGGCCTTCAGCTGTATAGTGCCCAGACTCTGGAATGACCTACCGAAATTAATTAGATCAGCTGACTCCATGAATTCTTTTAAAAAATAGCTTAAAACTCATCTGTTCAGGAAGGCTTTTAGCTCTGCTTGACTTTATTACCCTTGTTTCAGTTTACCTCTGTGTCAAGATACTCATGTAACCTGTGTGTGTGTGCTATACCACCAAATATGTTGTTTGTTAAGCTTTTTTTTTCTCTGAATTTACTGTCTTACTCTTCTTTATTTATTTATCTTGTTTAGTACAATGCTATATACTGTATACCCTGCTGTTCTTTCTTACACTCTGTGAAGTGCCTTGAACATAGGAAAGGCACTATATAAATAAAATGTATTATTATTATTATTATTATTACTAGGGGGCTTCGCCCCCTGCTCGCTTCCCCCTGTGTTTGGTTAATCGGATATACAATTTAATTTTTTTTCCTTTGGAATTGCTTCGATTTCATTATTTGCATTTTTACTTTAAAGCTTCATTAAAAACAATATTTTTTGGAGACACATTGTGACAACGCAAAGTATAACTGCTTGTGAGTAACTATTGTTTCTGTTTCTCTAATAAATAATAATAATAAATAATGTTTGTCCCTGTAATTTATTGATTGTCATAGCAAAAGCTATTCTCACGGTAACCTGTAAACATTTTAATACGAATCGCGATCTCCTTTGGTGTGTAATGTTATTCCCGGAATATACAGGTATACATTACCTTTTTTTTGCCTGTTAAAATTTGCATCGCTTCTCCGTGATCCTCAGTACACCTGACCGAATTGTGTATTCTTTGAAATTCAACTTGTCGTTGCATTAACTGTTCTGGGACCACAGATTCTTATAGCGTATGGTCCATTATTGTGTAAATCCACGTTTTGGCCATTGAATGATGCGAATGCGAAAAGACTTTGTTGTCTACTCTTTGCCTTTTATTTCTGAACTCGATTTGTCCTGCTGTTTTTTCAATTACACCTGGTTCTGATGATTAATCACCTTTGGTTTGCGGTAATGCAATCTTTTCTATCTTTTCTTTGATACTGTAGCAACTGACATGATAAAGTGTCATCAAAGTTTTATTTGAACAACCGCCGACTTCCTAGCCCCAAACACAACTTTCTATCACCCTCTCCAATCCCTCCTCTGCCGGGTCTCGTCCCCCCCTTACCACATCAATCAATACCCCGCTATCAGTCTTCCGTGCTGTACTCCGCCCTCCCTCAATCGGACCGATCAGTCACTTAAAACCAAAAAGGCCTCAACCTGGCTGGGACGCTACAATACTTTCGAATTTTACTGCTTTCATATTCTGTACCTTTCTCGGCATGTGTATCGTGCTATTGTTTGTTTGAGCCTTTCGAATTCCACTGCTTTCATAATCTCTTATCTGCCTTTTTTTCTCTCCAGGGCCTTTGTATCATTATTCTCCGTATTGTCCTTATATGCTTTATATGTGCTGAGAGCAAAGGATGTGTGTGTGCTATGTGCTTTTACACGTCTGAGTGTTTTTTGATGGGTGTGCTCTTACATGATGTCTTTTGTAAGCAAGAATCTCATGTTCCATATCCCCGCGAGATGACCCTGGGACAATCTCTTGGCATCAAGTCTCATGTTTACGGTCCCCGCAAGACGCTCCGTGGAAAGTCTCTTTTGTCTCGCGGGTCTTTTAAATGTCTTCCGAGAACTTCCGAGAAGATCACGTATTGTCGCCTTGCTTTTGCTTTCCAGGATTTTTTTTTTATAATAGAGAGATGTATTCAATGTGTTTTTCTGTTCTCTCCATATGAACCCTTAAAGTGGATACATTATATGCAGAAAGTGATATTGACAAGGTAAAGGTTATCAT
Source organism: Polypterus senegalus (assembly GCF_016835505.1). Classification (NCBI taxonomy): domain Eukaryota; kingdom Metazoa; phylum Chordata; class Cladistia; order Polypteriformes; family Polypteridae; genus Polypterus; species Polypterus senegalus. Next base: position 100,267,039 of record NC_053160.1, read on the forward strand.
ATCCAAAATTAATCTTGAAGAACTGCAGCTAAAGTGTATATAGAGGGTCTTCTGTAAAACGTACCCCAATTCATACTGGAACAAGTTAGGCTACAACGAACACTTTATCTCAGGGGTCCCCAACTCCTGGATGGCCACAGTGGCTGCAGGTTTTCATTCTAACCCTTTTCTTAATTAGTGACCTGTTTTTGCTGCTATTTAACTTCTTTAGAATTCATTTTAATTGACTTGCTCTTGAAAGCTCAGACCCCTTGTTTTCCTTTCCCTTAATTTGCAGCCAAACAATAATGAGATACAAAATGAACCAAAACATGACCAGTAAACTGTGTTTATCATACAATATCAGAAAATAAAGAAAGATAAAGGTCTCAGGAAAGTTGATCTGCTCAGGTCCCCAAAACATTTTAACAGTGCTCATAGAAAAGAGATCAGCAATTTTGGAAATGTATGCTATTGCAAAATAAGTGCAGCAATAAGTAATGAAATTAAAGAATGGGTTTAATTAACAATAAGAATCGGCACCTAATTAAGCAATTTGAGGCCCTTACTTAGTTGTTCTTCTATTGGCTCACTCACTTCACGTTTCATTTCTGTTTGGATGGGATTTAAGGGTAGAAATAAAGCAATTCAGAGGAACAATGAAGAAATTCAGGGGAACAAATCTTAAAAGACAAGTTAATTAAAATTAATTCAAAATAAGTTAATCAGCAGCAAAAACAGGTCACTAATTAAGAAAAGGGTTTGAATTAAAACCTGCAACCACTGCTGCCCTCCAGGACTGGAGCTGGGGACCCCTGCCTTATCTGCTTAATTTTCAAGCGCATCCAAGAATATGGAATGTCCCCTAGTAATTCTTCACTACTTCACTACACCTTTGCTTATGAAATGGGTATTCACAGTGATCTATTATTGAGCTATTACCTACAAAGGTTCATCCTTATTACATGCTGGCTGGTAGGCTGAGTGAACTGTCACAGTACTCTTCTTGGAGAGTCAAGACCAATATCTATAAACACTAGGCCCTTCTTCTCTTCCATTGTTAATGCTTGTATGGTTTAGAATTGTAATCCATTCTGTGAGCTCTTCAAAGTGAGTTTCCACAAAAGTACTTGCAGCCTATTGGTTTTGGATGCCTATTCATTTAGAATAGTAAGATAACATATGTGTTGCTACATTTTAATATAACATATGTGATGGAGTGGATTACCTTTTGAAGCGATGTCTACATGAAGGTTGCAGTACATATAGGAGTTGCAACTTATATTCATGAACATGTATGTCTAACATAATAGTGATACTTTAAGTAATATACTCAAAAAGACAATAAATTATCTGGAGGTTGTTGCATCAGAATGAAAAGGCATGCTTGCATGTAGTCAGATTAGTGTAATATCTCAGGCCCTGGATCTTAAAGTATAAGATCTCTATCTCTGCTCTCTACTCTCTAACCCACTCAGTCATCAACGACAACACTATTTCCCATTTCAATAAAAAGCTGATATTTGGCAGTATGGTACATCTAGGATAGTAGTAGAGAAGTAATAAAATTAGTCCCTGATAAAAAAACAAACTAGCAAATATTCTATATACAAAAGTATTCAGTTAGTTACATTGTACTTTTGATAAATCTGATGGAACACCTAGGCCCATTGTCTTAGGAAATTTCCTGGGCGTAGACGGGTAACACAGCTAGTATACAATATTATTAATAATATTGCACCTGTCTTAGAAAGTACAATGTACTGCCTTGTGGCAAGTAGCCACTGCAGGTAGATTCAGAGACCTAGACTTAAGACATATTCCATTTATCAATCCATCCATCCATTTTCTGCTACATGCCTGGGTCTGGGTTATGGACTCAGCAGTTTAAGTAATAATACCTAGACATCCCTTTTCCCTGCCAGCTCTTCCAACTCCTATATGCAATACCAAGGTGTTCCCAGGCCAGCCAAGAGATATAATCTCTTCTGGGTTCTGGTTGAGCCTCAGATTCAGGAAGAACAATTTGATTTTATCCCAGGTATGGAACACTGGACCACCTTTTTTACCCTCAAAAAGTTTTTAGAGGGTTCATGGGGGTTTGAACAACAAGTCTGCATGTGTTTTTTGGATTTGAAAAAGGCATACAACCACATCCCTCAGGGTGTCCTGTGAGGGGTGCTTCGGAAGTATGGGGTACCAGGCCAGCTGATAAGAGCTACTGTATTTGTTCCATGTACAGCCAGGGGAAAAGCTTGGTTCACATTACCAGCAGTAAGACTCCACCAGAACATCCCTTTGTCACCAATTCTGTTCACAGTATTTAGGGACAATTTCTAGGCACAGCCAATTAGTGGAGGGTGTCCAGTTTGGTCACCTCAGGATCACATCTCTGCTTCTTGTGAATGATTAGATCTTGATGGGTTCATTGGACTGTGACCTTAGACATGCACTGGTGCAGCTGGCAGCCAAATGTGAAGCGGTCAGGATGAGGTTCAGCCCCTCCAAGTCTAAGGTCAGGATTCTCAGCTGGAAAAGGATAGAATACCCTATTCAGGTTGAGTGGCAGAAATACGTTTTATTTGCAGGGTGTCTAGGTGCAGCCTTAGAGATTGAGTAAGAAGTGCAGACATTCAGGATGAGCTCAAAGTAGAGCTGCTGTTGCTCGGCATCAGAAGGAGCTAGGTGAGGTGGTTCAGGCACCTGATTAGGATGCCTTCTGGATACCTTCCTGGGGAGGTTTTTTTCAGGCATGTCCAAATGTGAGGAGACCCTGGGGGAGAACTAGGACATGCTGGAGAGATTTAGACATACTGCCTTTCAAATTTCCAAACCACTATGGGCCACAACGTGGCCTCTCTTTAGGTAAATAGTGATAGAGCACATTTCCAAGGATATGGCTGGCAAAAGAATGTATGAGACAGAGACTGTATAGTGCAGTGCAATCCTAATGACAGTGACTCCTGAGTTCATTTAGGTCCCCAATTTTTGTTTTAATTTCTTCATTTTTACTGTTCTTCACTCTTCTCTCCTTACAGGAAGCTCATGTCTTCATCAGTGCAAGAAGCCCTGCTCAGGTAACACCAGATGCAATCCAGGATGTCATCAGCAAGATTGTTCCCCCTTCTGAAAGACTGAAAAGGCAGGGTCGTGTGAGAGAGTCTGAGGAAATAGTGGTAAGGGGGAAAGCATACCCCACAAACCTTGTTGAGCTTTTTTTTCTGGTTTTCTTGTTAACTCCTCATTTTTCTTCTTCAACTAAATTTCTCTTTCAGGTTGTCTTTTCTTACTCTCCTACTACTTTCTCCTACTGTCCTGTAAAGGAGCGGCAAATACGGTGACTTCCTCTCAGCCGCCTCTTCAGTGCTGTGTCTGAACATTGCGCTGCTACTGAAATCCACTACGACCTCTTCCTTGCCTCTTCACAACTAAGTTTACTTTCTCACCTTGTACCTCCATTTTGTATGCTTGCTTTCCTTGGGCTTTAATATCTTTTTATCCAGATTTTTCCTTGTCCTCACCGCATGCCATATTTTTCATTCCTTTTTTCTTCATCTCTCACATGCCACATATCTCTTCCACTTTCTCTCTTCCTGTTTCTGTCACTGCTCTGTCCCCACGATTTATCTCTTCACCTATTGACACCCAATAACTTTTCCTACAGGGCACCAATTACAGAAAAACAAATGCAGCCATGGAGATGCGTAGGATTAACAGAGACTCTTTCTGGGCCAGAGCTGAGGTAAGTAATTCCAGCAGTAGGAAAAATAGTTAATTTACAGTAGATGTACAAAAATACAATCCTTGCATCCAATATGTAAAAATGGTGTTTGGCACACAATAAAAACTACATTACTTGAAATGCAGCACACAGGGCTGACTCATGTTATGATTAGAAAAGTTTTTTCACATTTCTCTTGTTTTTTCACATTTTCTTGTATTACTTTTTGCAATATCAGTTTAATTTTCTTGTTGGTTCTTACCAACACTATAATGTCAAAGTGAAAACTAAATTACACAGATTCCTTTTTAATTATAAATTACATATTCGCTGTAATTGAGTAAATATTTGGCAGAAGTGACAGCATTCAGTTGTTTAATGGAAAATGTCAGCCAGGTGCATATTTCCACATTTCTTCTTAGAAAAATCACCAAACTTGAATAGTGACTGTTGGTGAATAAGTTTATAACTCCTGCCATATAGTTTTTTAGCCACTCCAATGTGGCTTATGCTGTATGTCTTGGGTCATTCTTTTACTGAAAGATAAACCTTTTTTTCCCTCTGCATTTTACTGATTTTATTAAAATCAAATAATATTCCATACAGGCAAGTCAAGTTTAACAAAACCATGTTAACCACCCATGAGAAAGAGAACTAGACCAGCAGAGTAAAATTTTAAACTAGTAAATATACGTAAGTAAATAGATAAATTAATAAATGAATACAAATAAATAGCTTCTTCAATTTAAATGCTTATTCTAAAATGTTTTTGATTAGATCCTGCTAGATTTTGAAAACGTTCTGCACAGATCCTCTAAGTGAGAATTAGATTTTTTTCCAATTTCAAATAGTATATAACATCAGTTACTCCCTGACTTAAAATAGATAAGTTAGGATTCTTCCAGTTGAGCAAGATAAGTCTACATGCTAAAAGTGTAGTAAAGACAATCACAGTTTGTTTGTACTTCTCGACTTTAAACCCATTTGGGAGTCCATCAAACACAGCTGTTAGTGGATTAGCAGGGATTGTTACACCAAGGCTGTCTGAAAGGCATTTAAAGATTTTGGTCCAGAATGATGTTAGTTTGGTGCAGGCCCAAAACATATGGCCTAATGAGGGTGGAACTTGATTGCAACGTTCGCAGGTTGGATCTTGCCCTGGAAACATTTTGGACAATTTTAAACAAGACAGACATGCTCGATATATAATTTTAAGTTGAATAATTGTATGCTTTGTGCATATGGAGCTCGAGTGAATTCTGTACATTACTGCCTTCCACTCCTTTTTTGAGATGTTGAGTGAGAGATCCTTCTCCTACTGTACTCTTGGATCTTTGAAAGGGAGAGACTGTAAAATGTTTTTATATATTATGGAGATGGTGTCTGAGTCCTCAAGGCTGATCAATTTTTTTTCCGGCATAGAGATAGGTGGGAGGTGAGGTAAATTGGGCAGGTTTTGTTTAACAAAGTTTCTGATTTGAAGCTAGTGAAAGAAATGTGTTGCTGGAAAGTTAAATTTGGAGTGTAATTGTTTGTAGGATGCAAAGATGTTGTCTATGTACAAATCTCTTGAGTGATTTAATTCCAAATGTTTTCCAAACACTAAAAACTGTGTACGTTTGAGAGGGTGGAAATAGGTGGTTCTCGTGCAGTGATGCCACAGATAAAACCTTCTCTATCTTAAAATACTTCCTACATTGGTTCCATATTCTGAGTGATTGAAGTACAATTGGGTTATTAGTATAGCGATGACTTGTACTTATTGGGGTACAGATTAAGGAATATAAAGTAGTTCTGCAGGATTTTATTTCTATTGCGGACCAAGCCTCTGTATATACATCTATTTGTGTCAATGTCCAGGTTTTTATACCTTTTATATTAGCCGCCCAGTAATAAAATTGAAAGTTAGGTAGAGCCATGCCACCTTCTGCCTTACGTCTTTGTATGGTCACCCTACAGTCTTGTTTCAGACAATGCATCCCATGAAATAATCACAATTTAACAAAATCTCCCGTTTTTGACAGGCTTGCCATTTAATAAAGGTATCCACCAAGCTCCAACAATGCGCTTGAATTTCTAAGGAGTACTATTTTCCCCTCCAACTCTTTGATTTATTATACGTCTATCAACATTCACAAAACTTTATGGGAACACCCCCAATCCTGGTGTTCTATTAAATATACATCTAATAGCATGCATGAAACTCCAAGATGACCCATATTTGATTGCTGATTATAAGGTTGGGTCTGGTTTTGGATTATGAAATTCTGGTCATCTTAGTTATGTTGTGCATTATTTCTGTTGCAAAGATGATGTTGTAGCATAGAAGCTGTTCTCCCTTTATTGGTCACAGAGATGGGACAGCATATTTGTAACCTGAAGTACTCAGATTTGTGAATGGCAGGTGGGCTTAGTAGAAACACCTCAAAGCAAATTACCAGACTGAGGCAGTTTATTTATTGCAAAAGAATAATTATGCTAATGACTTAAATTATTAATATTAATCTAATTTTCCATGATATTAATAAAGTTTATCTAATCAACTCAAATTACTTTTCCACTATATTTGTAACAGCACAAGCGTCACTGTTTATGATGTCTTTTTTTGAATACTGACATATTATTTACTCTTTTTATGTCTGACCTTTGGTAAGAATCATTTTTGACTCCAATTCCTGGTTCTTATTTTGGGTTTGGCATTGTGATATTTAGACTTTTGTTATTGACCCATGCTAGTTTTGCCATTCTTTTGCCTTGTTCTTTTGGTACCTTCATCTCTTGGTCTGTCTGCCTTTTGTCCTTCTTTGAGCAAATCTGTTTTATTTTAATTTTAATATAGAATACAAAGTGAATATAGACACAGATACCACAGAAAGAAAACTGCATGTTCTGCAGAAAACACAAGCCCTAGCTCTACACTTAAAAATGGAAATTTAAAATGCAGTCTTTATTTAAAAACCTTCAAAGGTTTGCTTTGTTTGCTTGAACGTTTATGATCAGACATGAGTGTCCATGTAACTGCGTCCTATTCACACTTTTAGTGCTCCTGGCTTGAGTTGTACCAATATGCATCAAGAACTCAGTACCTGCCTTTTTTGTGAAAATTTCAAAGAAAAAATAAAGAGAGTGCAATGAACCATTTTAGCTAGTCACGTCAAAGGAGGACTCCTTTGGCTAAAATGACTATCTGGACTCTTGAATAGAACTACCACTGATATAATAATCTAAATACAACAGTGCTGTTAAAAGGAAAAGAAATTAAATAAAATAAAAGCAGTTTGCTCAAGGGTGCCAAAACACATGAAAATAAAAAATAAAAGAGATAGCTACAAAATAGAGAAAAAAAAAAACTAGAAATGTCAGTTGTTCAATTCCAAAACATTTCTAGCTTTGTTTTATTTACGCAAAAATGGGTACTATGATATCATATGTTTACACATGTGGCTACAACCATCTTATCTCATTACCTGTGTTACATGAAGGCATTATAGCCATTTTGGATCCCTGATGTATTCCAGACAAAAGAATGCTAAACACACTGTAAAAACGCTATAGGGCGCTGTTGCCCCTTTAGACCCAACAGACAGACGTTGACGCCGGGTAAAAGCACCAAGAAGTATTCTTTTTATTCTTTTTTCCCTCTGTATTGCCTCCAAAGCACCCTAGCCACAGAAAACAGGTAATACAGTGGAACCTTGGTTCACGAATGTCTCGGAACACGTAGAAATCGGTTTACAACCAAAAAGTTAGCCAAACTTTTGCATCTGTTCACGACCACACACTCGGTATACGAACAAGCCAGCTTCCCTTTTGGTTTGTGCGCGCCAATGATTTCCGCACGTGTTCAGTCTCTCCCTGTGCATTCCCTGTGCAGCGTGCAAGAGAGAGAGAGAGAAAGAGAGAGACATACACGCACATACGCACACGCGAGAGAGAGACACACACGTGCGCGCAAGAGAGAGAGACACACACACACACACACGAGAGAAGACACGGCTGGTCGCATAAGGCTGAGAAGGCAATTAAAGAATGCACCAGGCTTGTTTTTAAAGAGACAGATCCGAGCATTGTTTTAACCTCCTTGTATTTAATAAAGACTTTTTTCTATTGGATTTTAACCTCCACATTACTTCTGTTTACAGCGATCGATTCCTAGCGTGCATTGTTACTTTTCTTGGTGGTTTATTAAATTATGGATTTTTTTTCAAATGTTCATTTTTTTCCCTGTGCTTAAAACTAATTAAAAAAAGTGTTTTTAGCGAGTGGTTCGTAGCACTATAGCGTGAACTCTTGCAGTGTTAGTTTTCTCTGTTGTTCAAGGTTTTCTCAGTGTTATTCAATGTTTTTACATTTAGTTTACTATTACGTTCTGCATTCTATGGTATGATTAACTATATTTGTGCTTAAAAATCTTTAAAAAAAATATATTTACATATAGTTCGTACAGTCTAGAACGGATTAATTGTATTTACATACAATCCTATGGGGGAAATCACCTCGGTTCAGGACCAAATCAGTTTACGACCAGAGTTTTGGAACGAATTATGGTCGTGAACCGAGGTTCCACTGTACAATATATGAACTGATGACATGTGATGAGCAATATTGCCAGGACAACTCACAGCCCTGAACTGGATGAAAAAGACTTTGAATGTATTTAATTTATTCTGTCTGGTGTACAACTTTTTTTTCCTCTACTGCACTCATTTTAACATAGAGCACACTTTTTTTCTGTTACCAGCGTGAGGAAGAGAGGCGCAAAGAAGAAGACCGCCGGCGTAATCTGGAGGAACATAAGCGCTGGGAGCGGGAGAGAATGTTGCAGGAAAAGCGTGAGGCAGATGAGAGGGAGAGAAAACTAAGCGAGAAAGAGAAGGCCCTAGAGGAACAGAGGTGAGTTGTTCCCATTTTTAGGTGTCTCCTAAAGCAAACTTTATGCCAGGGGTTTGAAGGTGTGCTCAGTTCAGTTTACTGTCTTTTTGAGAATTAGCTCAAAGTAGAAGGAAGTGCCTTCATGAACAGAAGATGCATTTTGTCTAACAAAACGAATGACCGCTTTTTACAAAAAATAGTTTTACTTCTCTCTGTATCAGAAGAAATATGATTAATGTAAAATGTGTTCGGAGCTTTCTGATGCTTGCACAGGTTAAAGCAAAGTTTTTTTGTTTTTTTATCATGCTATTGTAAGTATAGAAATGTTCACTGTTAGATAAAATTATACTATACATTTCGACTTAGTGTATTGTATATGTTAATATTATGTAATATAATTGGGAAAACATCTGTAAATACCTAAGAGATCATCTCATTAATGTGTAATAATTAAAAATGCAGAAGAGTAGTTTTAGGTTTCACAGTGCCTATAAACAGTACTCACCCCTTGGGAGTTTTCACATTTTATTGTTGTACAACATTAAATCACAGTGAATTTAATTTTCCTTTTTTGACACTAATCAACAGAAAAACAATTTGTAATGCAAAGTGGTCTAAATTAGCACCAAACGTAAAGCACAAAATGATTGATTTCATAAGTATTCCCCCTTCAAGTCAGTATTTTTAGATGCAACTTTGGGAACACCTTTTTTTGCAAAGCTTCTCAAACTCAGTCAGGTGGAATGGGGATCATAAATGAAGTCTATTCCAAGTCTAGCAAAAAAATCTTAATTAGATTGAGTTGTGGGCTTTAACTCAGCCATTCTATGACATTGACATTGTTGTTGTTAAGCCATTCCTCTGTAATTTTGGTTTTATGCTTGGAGTCATCTTCTGGCTGGAAAACAAATCTTGTTCCGCAGGTTTCATGTTGACTACTTTAGGTTTTCCTCCAGAACTCCCCTATATTATGCTGCCTTAATTTTAGCCTCTGCACTCACAAGCCTTCCAGGGTTTACTGCAGAGAAGCATCTCAACAGCCTCATGCTGCCTCCAATATACTTCATGGTGGGGATGATGAGTTTTTTTATAATGTGCATTGTTTGGCTTGCAATAAATGTGACATTTAGTCTAATGGCCAAAAAAATCTCAATTTTGGTCCCATCAAATCATAGAATCATTGTTCATATGGTTTCAGTCTCCCATGTGCATTCTGACAAACTCTCTGTACGTTTTATTTAAAAGTGTCTTTCTTTTTTTCCAATTTCCAAAAAATCTATGACTCGTGGAGCGCCCGGGCAATGGTAAATATATATTAAGTCTCTCAAGTTAAAATCACTGTAGCTTGTAACTCCCAGTTATCATAGGTCTCTTGATTACCTGTTCTAGGCAGATTTACAGCTGTGCCATACTCTTTTCATTTATCAGTAAATGATTTAACTGTATACCAAGTTATATGTAATGACTTAGATACTTCTTTTGTATCCATACCCCTAACTTCTGCTTTTCAATCACATTTTCACAGAGTTGCTTGTAATGTTCTGTTGTCTTTATTGTGTTAAGCCACCATAATGGCTTATCACAAGTTGGTCAGTCCAAATAAGGTTCATTTATACTACAATCAACTGAATCCTCTTCACGACAGATTGATGGCATATACCCGAAAGTCTGGTAAAATGGCCCACCTATCTAACTCTGTCATAACCTTGTTACCTGATAACGGCCCACACATTTTTGTTATGCTACTGTGCTCTCTAAATCTTGCAGCCATATTCTCAAAGGGCCATGATACCTCTCTATCATTAGAAGTTGGCTAACCAGAATACTGGCCTTCTCTGTGTTAGATTACACACATAATATACCACTGCAGGTCAGTTTTTATTTTTCTTGTAGGTTTCAAGAAGAAACGGAAAGGATTTCAGTTGTACTTTAACTTGGGATCAACTCAAAACAGTAGATGCTTAGTGTGTGTAGAGAAGTACAAGCAGATAAAGACAAATTTTGCCCTTCTTGTTCATGTGAGGTTTCTTTCCTCCGTGAGTTCACATTAGGACATCTCTGTTGCAGTGTTCATGTCCCTGTCCCTGATGCAGGTTGCATCGTGCCAGAGGAAGTTTGGGTACTTGATGCCCAAGGCAAGATCCCAGTAAGGGAGGGGAGATGCTGGGCAATTAATTGGAAAACAGTGAAAATCATGTGAAGTGTTCTTGTGCATTGCTTTTGTCACTAAAAACTGTTCAAAAGGGCAGTTTTGGCTTTATGTCCTTATAATGGAAGGTAGAAAATGTGAGACTGAAAGTGATACAGCTTGCACTTTATGTTGTTTTGAAATATTTCTTGTTGTGTGCAGTTACCAGGTTTGAATAAATACAGTTTTGTTAAATTTAACTTGGTTTAGACTTCCCCTCATTCTACCTTCAAATTTAAAATTGGTCCAATAGAAATTGCTAATGAATATAAATAAGAATGATTAATGCAGACATATGTTGTAGCCTGCAGAGACTACTAGAATCATCATTTTGTTGTGATCGTATGAATGAAATTAAATCAAGTGTTTACAAAATGGTTTAGAGCAGATTTCAAAATACTGAGATATACAGTATATTTTGTATCACAAAATAGCCTAAAAATATTACAAAATTATTAATAGGCCATATCACCTTTGCAGTTTGTAAAAAAAAAAGGTTGAGCAATTGAATAGCATTAAGGTATTTACAGACATGAGTCCAGAAAAGAACTAGTAATGATAAATATTGCCGTTATATATCTGCAAAACAGGAAGAGAAAGTGGGTTCTATGGGACTGAAGGTGAAAGTGATGTCTTTGAGGTAGGTTTTGAGGGACCGGAAGCTGAAGTGACATCATTTAGGGTTCTTCCAATGGTCTACAGAGGAAAAGATCAGAAAGAATTAGAGTTCAGCACCACCCACTGGTCTGGCAGAGAAATGTCTTCATTCAAGCCCATATGCTGTCTCCTATGGGTATGTGTGTGACTATATATATATATATATATATATATATATATATATATTGTGGCAAGTGGCTGGGGTGGATACCCAGCTGTGACGCCCAGGAGGACTGGAGGAGGGCTTACGCCTCCACCAGACCATGAGAGGGCGACTGTCCTGGTGGCTTTGGGGACCACGGGAACTGAACTTGGAAGCTCAACCCTATAGGGGTCCGTGGTCACCACCAGGGGGCGTCAGAGTGCCTGAGGAGCCCTGGCCCTCAGCACTTCCGCCACACCTGGAAGTGCTAGGGGAAGAAGACCAGGGACACCCAGAGTGCTTCCGGGTGCGCAACCGGTACTTCCGCCACACTGGGGAGTGCAGGCGGATGATTATCGGGAGGCACCTGGAGCATGTCCGGGTAGGGATAAAAGGGGCCTCCTTCCTCCGTTCAGTGGCTGGAGTCGGGAGTGCAGAGGACAAAGTCTTGGTGGAGAGGAGTGGAGGCAGCCTGAAGAAGAAAGAGGCATTTGGTAGAGGCCTGGACTTTAGGGGAGTTTTGGGGTTGTGTGGCACTTGTAAATATTAGAATAATGTATAATAAACGTGTGTGGGTTGAACCGTCGCTGTTCACCTGTCTGTGTCCGGGCCATCTTCCACAATATACTGTATATGTATTTTTTTTCTTTTGCTGTTTATTACTATTTTTTGTTATTTTCCCTGCCTCCCTTATGTGGGGCCTCTCTGACACTGTAGCTGAGGATCCATTCTCAGCCATTATATTGAGTTGAACAGCATCTTAAGTACTGTTTGAATTTCATCGATTTCTGTATTATTTGCCTCTGTTTTGTGGTATTTGAATTATTGGATTGCAGACTGGTTTTAGGTTGCCTTTGGGTCGATGTTTTCTCTGTCTTTGTGTTATTCTAGTTGTGAAAAACATTTGATTATAAATAACATTTTGTTTTGTTATTTGAGAGTCTGAGATTTGTTTCTTTTCTTCATTTTAATTATTATTAAGGATTATTTTTTATTTATTTATTTATTTTTACTGGGTTTAATTTTTTGTGACGACTGTATTGACAGAAGCCAACTGACAGTATGGGGACAAAGCCCATTTTGGATTTTATTCCGTTAAGGGAACCTGCCAATACCCTTTTGTCATATCAAGAGTAGTCAAAGTGTTGGCTTGTCCTAGTCACTTAAGGAGATTGTCCACTTGGTATTGGATATGCATCGAATTGGGAGACCTTGTTAAGCCGATGGAAATCATTGTAAAACCTCCAACTCCTGTCAGGCTTTCCGACCAAAACAATAGGACTGGACCAGGTATTCTCATCTGTCACACCTAGAATTCACATTCATTTGATTTCCAGCTCCACTTCTGCCCTTTTTGCCTCAGGAAGCCTATATGGGTGTTCTCAGATTATCACCCTGGGTTTTGTCACAATGTCATGTGCAACCAGGGAGGTTCATTCGGGTTTCTCATTTACAACCTCAGAGATAGACGGGATAACTGCTTCGAGCTCCTGTCGTTGTCGGTGAGTCTGATTATCACCAAAGTTAAGGGTTAATTTTTTAGTGAAGAATGAATGGAGCTGTTTTGAGGAGGGATATGGGTCCCTTTACTTCCACGATTTCAGCAAATTTACATGATAAATCTGCTCACTGGGTCGATGGTTTGGTTGTTTAACTAAATAATCGACCAGCACCTTCCTCTCCTTAACTTCATAAGGGCCTTGCCAATGTGTCAGCAATTTGGAATGTGAGGTAGGAACCAAAACCATGACCCGATCCCCATGGATTTCCCAAAGAGACATACCATTGTCATGGCAACGGACCTGGGCTGCTTGCGCCTTCTTCATGTGAGATTATAAAATAGGTCTGATCTTTGCAATTCTATCACATAACTGCACGATATACTCCAGTATATCTGTAGATGGAATGGTCTCCTTCTCCCAACTGTCTTTTAAAATATCCAATATACCTTGGGGTTACCCTCCATATAGCAATTCAAATGGTGAGAACTCCGTAGAGGCTTGTGGGACTTCCTGGTATGCAAAAACAGTTCCTTTCATCCTCATTGATTATCTTGCGTAAGATCTTTTTGAGAGTTTGATTAAACCTCTCAACTAGACCATCGGTTTGAGGATGATATACCTAGGTCTTTAAATGTTTTATTTTCAGTAATTTGGCTTTCTCCCTGAACATCCCCGAGGTAAAAGGCGTCCCTTGATCCATTAGAATTTCTTTATGGATGCCGGCTCGCGCATAGAATCCCATGTGATAGCTTTTGATATCGCTGAGTGCAAGGGAACAGATTCGAGATATCTGGTAGCATAATCTACTGTACCAGAACCATTATATATTTATGACCCCTGGCCGAGGGCTCTAGGGGTCCCATATTATTGACCCCGATTTTCTCAAAGGGAATGTCAGTTAAAGGTAATGGGACTAGAGGAGCACAGTCTTTCCTAGGAATCTGTCACAATTGACATTCTGGACAGGACATACAAAAGTGGCAGACCTCCTCATTAATCCCGGGCCAAAAAATTTCTGAGCTTAATCCACTCTAGTGTTTTTGCGGGACCCAAATGGGCTCCCAGAAGGTGGGTATGAGCCAGTACACAGACCTGATGCCGGTAAGTCCACGAAACTAACAGTAGGGACTGTACCTCCGCCTTGTGTTCTGCCACCCGATACAACAGGCCATTATTCAATACAAAGTGGGGACCCTGTGGCATGGGATGTAGTGTGTGTTGGCCATCTACCAGAACTACTGCATTTTTTGAAAACTTAAAGGAGTCATCATTCCACTGCTCCCTTTTTAATTAAGTGGGGGTCTGCCTAAATTGAAACTGCAGACATGTGAGAGGATCGGATTCAACCTCAAGGGGCTTGGTTTCATTTTGGGTCAACACATCGCCTGATGATGATATGATCTGATGCAAAGTCCCAGGCGTTTCTATGTCATCGTTAAAGGCCAAGTTCCGACTCTCCTCTGGCTGAGTACACGGCTGAGGTCATTGAGATTGCTGTATTTATATCCTTGACTAGACCTAGTGCTTTTGTGGGAGCAGCGAGTGTTTACCATGATTAATATCAGACCAATCTCTACCTAGTATCACGGGATACAAAGGATTCTCCATTACCGCCACCACCAACTTTTTTAAGATGCCATCATGGCAGATGTAACAGACAGCGGACGCATAGAATCGGACATCCCTGTTAATACGGGTTAGACTAGTCTTATCTTTCATCCACTGTTGCAGCAAAACTAGATGGCGAGCAACAATGGAAATGTTACTGCCCGAGTCAAATAATGTCGTAACCCTGTGACCATTTACAAGAGCTACTCCCATATGCAAAGCGGCCAGAGGATTAGTCAGAGCATACTGTACCATCCCTCACTCTGTATTACTCCGCAGGCTCCTTTGTCACCTCGCAGAGCCCTTTGCCATGCATCAGGTTCCATCAGAGTGAGCTTCGCGTCGTAGCAGCGGAACTCAATGTTAGGGACACAAGTATGTCTGGGTTCACATGGGTCCCGTTCTGGATCTCCCAAGCAGGGTTCCATTCTTAAATGATCTTTTTTTTTTAGTAAGATTACATCGTTAACACTAGAACTACCAGAGTCTACGAAAAAACTTGTAGATCTGGCCCACCTTAAAATCGTTCACACCTCTCCGTCAGCATCCTTTCTCGTGTAAATGTGCCGATAAAGACAAGCTGCAAGCAGCCGGCTATTCCATCCCTCCACCAACTTAGAATGTGCATGAACTTCTCCCAGCTCATGCCTTGATTGATTATCTGGGAGTGAAGTGGAGTTTTTGAGTGGAAATAATAGATCATTATTTGGAACATACGCATTTCATGCGTGTTCAGTTTCTACAGTAATCTGCGTTAACACATTGTTAAAACAGAAACTTTTTCATGTGATGTGTATCCGGGTGCCAGAACCAGAAGTGATGCTTTTCTGGGTTCTGGAACTGAAAGTGACATCTTCAGGGTTGAATCAGACAGATTGTCCCCATTTTTGGTCTGTAAAGACAACAGAAGAAGGTTTAGCGCACCCTGCCACCTCCTGGCCTGGCATGGAATTACCTTCAGTTGGTTCATACAGTTCCCTCCTATTTGCACGTGTGTGACATTGTCTAGCAATCAACTTGAGTCTCTGTAACTTCAAATAGCACAACTCTGGGACTGGTTAATGTTAAATACCATTACTTTTTATGTAAGCTCACATCAAATTCAATATTAAAATTGTATGTACAATTGTATTGTATGAGTATAATTTGAAATACAACATTCTAACCTCTAATGTATTCACTCTGTAATGTAGTTATAGTATAATTAAATAACAGGTCTTATAGTCACTGGTTTCAAAGGAGTAATTTATTTAATCCAACAATTCTGAATAAGCTTGTTTAAAACCTTTTTGTCTGTTTTTCACAATGTGAAAAGCAGGTATTGCATAGACTGTGTGACATTTTTAGGAAAAGCATGCAATGTCTGTGTTACTTTAATATGCTATATACTTTATCTAGGCATTGTATACACTCACCTAAAGGATTATTAGGAACACCATACTAATACGGTGTTTGACCCCCTTTCGCCTTCAGAACTGCCTTAATTCTACGTGGCATTGATTCAACAAGGTGCTGAAAGCATTCTTTAGAAATGTTGGCCCATATTGATAGGATAGCATCTTGCAGTTGATGGAGATTTGTGGGATGCACATCCAGGGCATGAAGCTCCCGTTCCACCACATCCCAAAGATGCTCTATTGGGTTGAGATCTGGTGACTGTGGGGGCCATTTTAGTACAGTGAACTCATTGTCATGTTCAAGAAACCAATTTGAAATGATTCGAACTTTGTGACATGGTGCATTATCCTGCTGGAAGTAGCCATCAGAGGATGGGTACATGGTGGTCATGAAGGGATGGACATGGTCAAAAACAATTCTCAGGTAGCCCGTGGCATTTAAACGATGCCCAATTGGCACAGGGGCTTAAAGTGTGCCAAGAAAACATCCCCCACACCATTACACCACCACCACCAGCCTGCACAGTGGTAACAAGGCATGATGGATCCATGTTCTCATTCTGTTTACGCCAAATTCTGACTCTACCATTTGAATGTCTCAACAGAAATCGAGACTCATCAGACCAGGCAACATTTTTCCAGTCTTCAACTGTCCAATTTTGGTGAGCTCGTGCAAATTGTAGCCTCTTTTTCCTATTTGTAGTGGAGATGAGTGGTACCCGGTGGGGTCTTCTGCTGTTGTAGCCCATCCGCCTTAAGGTTGTGCATGTTGTGATTTGTGAAAATCCCAGTAACTGAGCAGATTGTGAAATACTGGCCCGTCCGGCACCAACAACCATGCCACGCTCAAAATTACTTAAATCACCTTTCTTTCCCATTCTGACATTCAGTTTGGAGTTCAGGAGATTGTCTTGACCAGGACCACACCCCTAAATGCATTGAAGCAACTGCCATGTGATTGGTTGATTAGATAATTGCATTAATGAGAAATTGAACAGGTGTTCCTAATAATCCTTTAGGTGAGTATATAATACCTAGACATTACATTGAATGACAAATACTTATTAGGTAAAGTATGAAAAGTGAGCCATGAAACAGCCTTTATTGAAAAGAAATTTATGAAAATGAAAAAAGAAATACAAAATAAATTACAGGACTTTCTTACTGAAAAAACTACTTGTTGCAACAAGGAAGGCTAGAATAGCATTTTTAATTGCACTTAATTGTCTTATATTATCTACTGATAAACATAAATATTGTGTATATTTAATTTTTTCATAAACATACATTTTTGGATAATTACAGCACAAGTGGTGGGCTGGCGCCCTGCCTGGGGTTTGTTTCCTGCCTTGTGCCCTGTGTTGGCTGGGATTGGCTCCAGCAGACCCCTGTGACCCTGTAGTTAGGATATAGCGGGTTGGATAATGGATGGATGGATGGATATACAGCACACCTATGAAAATAATTAGAGCAAACATTTATCACTATTGGAAGTATTTTATACTTTGCCGGTTTGCCTTTTGGCATTACATAGAATGCCTAGGAAATGTTTGAAATTTTAATCAATTAATATTTTGACGTCCCATTTTCAACATTCTATAGATTTCTTAATCATTTTACACAATGCCTAATTTCACACATTGATGGTAATATATAATTACAGCTGTTGCCTTTAGAACTCAATCTCAATAAAAAAAAACTTCAACAGTTAACTAAACCAGCTCAAATGGGTGACTTGAAAAGCTTTTCTAAGAGAGCAAAGATGAAAAAGTTCAAGTCATCTCAGCTGAAGATAGACATCAATTAAGCACAGCAGTTAACCATCAGCAAATCAAGGAACATAATTACATTACAGACCCATGCCAACCACCGCAGGAATTCCTTTCTCTCCAGTGCAATACAGTATTTATCAAAGACATCATAGATAAAGAATGTATTGTCAAATGCAGTTAGCAAATTATAACTTATTTGATGTAAATGTATTTTTTTTATTTTGTGAAATAAAACTTTCTGTATTTTTATTTGTGTCTCTTTGGATGCCACTAAGTAGGGATATCACATGTTTTCTTGTTTCTACATGACTCAATATAAAAAACAAAACAAAACTGAAACTTTCATTTTAATTTGGCTACTCTACATCCTATTTGTTGGGTACATTATTTCAGTCTTCCATAACAGTACCAGAACTGTGTTACAAGTTTTTATAATGTCATTAAAGAAGAATCTTATTTGAATGAATGTGAACTCAAACCATTATCTATGGCCCCAGACAGTCTCTGAAATTTTTTAATCTATACTTTTTTTGATTGACAGGAGAATTCAGGCTAAACTGGAGGCTGAGGAACGGAGAAGGGAAAAGGCCAAATGGGTGAGTTACTACTAATGAGGAATGTGTGAGAAACTTTAACACATATTTTTGATGCACTCCTCTGATGGCTTTCTTAAGTGGCATACCACCTGCAGTAAATCAATAAACTGAATGTCAGTTCTTCCTATGAAATTTGTAAATGGCCAGTTGTCAGTTGTGAGCATTGCAGTAAGTGGAATGGTGACATGTATCAGTTTTAAGAAAAAAACACTAACAATTGTCTTGAATGTTTTGTGAGAGCAAAATTTTTGGAATTCTGTCGCCATGGGTCTGAATGTTTCTTGTGTGAATCTGCACATTTCTATTGTCAGTGACCACTGGGTTTTCCGTGTGGAGACCTGAGATAAAACAGTCCTTTGTACAAATTTTTTATTTTGTCACAAGCCTACACCAAATCTATGGCTACTAGTAAAGCTGACATTGTAGAAAATCTTGACTACTGGGAGCTTTTTATTGAATATGATAATTTAGTTGGATAATTTGGGTGCAGTGATCATTTTTTTTGCTTTCACTTTACGTGGCTTCAACATTTTCCACTATCTTCTCAGTTGCTGTTAGAACCTGGGCTTTATGTAATGTTTATTTGGTGGGATATTTTTTCTGTGTATTAGTATAGTGTTTATTTTGGTGAATGTCTAGTGTATGTATACATTTGGCAATTTTTTTTTTATTAATGGACTGTATATCTTGGGCACTTTATAGTAGTTATGTTAATATTCACCTTGTTCTCCAAAGTATTAATTGTTCACCTTTATATTTTGTTTTTTTACCATCGTTTAACTGTTATTTTTAGATGAGAATAGGAATATTACTGTAAGCAGAGTACTTGTAAGTCTAATTCAAGCTCCTTCCAGGCCTTGGGCCTGGAAGTGTGACCACCAGCTAAGGCATTTTGAGCTAGTTATTATATATTGATAAGCAAAATATAAAGAGGATAGTTTATTCTTTGTGTCAAGCAGAATTAACCTTTTTAATGCTCTATTGTTGGCCTGCTGAAATTGTTCTATTACTACTACTGTAGAGGTATTTGAAAAGCATGACTGAAATGATCACAGCTATACAAGTTATTATGGAGTTACTACAATTTTACCAAAAGTTACTATGAAAATGACTTCTGCCACTAAACTAAAGTTTTCTTTTTGGTCTATCTCAGGAGCAGCAGCAGCGAGAACATGAAGAAGAAATGAGAAACAGGTATCGTCGGAGTGAATCCATTGAAAAGGCAGCGGTAAGAAATGTTCAGTGTGTGTATATCAGTGTTTAGTGTGGGAAATATTCTGTGACACTGTAGGCCAGTGCAATGGAAAAGGGCAACAGCAGGCCCTAAAATGCCTTATGAATGCAACAGATGAGAGGTTTCACAGCCAGCAAAAAAAAAAAAATTCATGATTTTATTTTTAATTTATTTTTTGCCTCATCTTTTGCTATACACACTTCTGCTATCACCTTCTTTCATTTGGGGCACATTAGTGGAGGACAGGAGAATACGTGTGGACACTAGTAAAGGATTTTGTTGAGTTGTGTAAATTGAACCACCTACGCCTCAACATCAGTAAGGTAAAGGAGATAAACGTAGCCTTCAGGAGGATCAAGCCCACTCTGCCTTTGATTCTCATTGATTGTAAAGATGTGGACATGGGGAGGACATACTGATACCTTGGGTGCATTTGAAGAATAGGCTTGAGTGGAGTATCAACATGGAGTCTATATACAGGAATGGTCACATTCTATTTTCTGAGGAGGTTGAGTTTGTTTGGTGTGCACACTCTTAAATACATTCCACCAGTGTGTAGTGTGCTGGAGAAGTAACATTAGTGCAATGTCAACAGACTAAATAAACTGATTAAAAAGACTAGTTTTGTCATAAGAGTCTGGCTAAACTCACAGGAGGATGTAGTAGAACAGAGTTCACTCTGGAAGCTTCTTACTATCCTGGATAATAAATTTCTCCCCCTGTATGAAGTTTTGTCTGAATAAAGTACATTTAGTAACTGATTGAGACAAGTGTGTTGCTCCAAGGAGAGCTGTGGAAGGTTGTTTCTACCATGAGCCATTCGGCTCTATAATGAGTCATAAGGTAGTATAGTTCCCCTGTTTGCTAAATGTTGGCTTAATAATGACTTTTCTTTCCATGTTTTTCAGGAAGCTGCAGCTCTGGTGTCACAGAGAACCATGAATCCACGTGAATTTTTCAGACAGCTCTCCTCATCTTCCTCCTCCTCCACTTTTTGTAGCTCTCCCAGAAGTCCTGGAACACCTACTTCAGGTAAGCATTCTGCCAAAACCTTTTAGGTCCTTTTATTAAGAGAAACACAAGGTGGAAAAAATGGAAGGGAAGATATTTTCACCACAAACTCCAGGAATTGTAGAGTTCTTCTCCGTCTAAGTATTGTGACTTATTCAGATATTGCAATGGTACTTGATGAAATTCTTTTAATAAAGGCATTTAAAATATGTTCATACTTGGAAAAGCAACTGATATGGTCACGTCATAGTTTGAAAAAGGAAAATACAGAAAGGAAATGTTAGTGCTATAAATATAAAAGGCACACAATTACACATATAAATGGTCTAATGGAACAGCGTCTAGATTTAATGCCTCTCACCTCCATGAAACTGGGTTCAGAGATTTCTAAACGTCTTGTAGTTTTCAGTTTCACTGAAGTTGCAGTCTATTATTTCAACTCTGAATGATGCATAGAACTATACAACATTTCACTGTAGCACTTTGGACAATATCTTAACATACTTAAGCTCATAACTTCTATGTCCAGAAAAATAGGAACAGATGAAGTTTCAACTCATGTGAAGTTTGATGCAGCACATAAACCCAAAAATCTGCAATTGCCAAGCCATCCTAAATATATGAGAAATGCTATAAATGAGCTTGTGCTAACACAGAATAAGTACAGTATGTTGATATTAAATGTCATGTAATTATTCTTAAAGACGAAACTGTAATAAAACAAAAAATGACTAGTATAAATTTGTGATACCAATTAACCTAATGAGCTTTTCCTTGGAGTTCTGGAAAAAAATGTGTTAATACAAGAGAAAAAATGAGCAAACTATACAAGATCAAGCATAATTCCTAGGAATTAACTGTCTGATTAGGTATAAACAAAACAGGAAAACTGATAGGCCACTGTGAACATCACAATGTCTTAGCTTAAGATATGCCAAAGTGGATGAAAGTGTACCACTTTGGCAATTATATGGCTATGAAAAAAAAAAAAAGTTAACATAAATGATTATGGAATTTTGTTTGTTTTGTAAGATTAGCAATTTTCAAAGTGTCTAAAATTTTGATAAACTGTGAATAAGTGAGTTTCCCTTCATGATTACTTGATTACAGCCTAATTATCACTGTACACATCTGCCTTAGAATTATTGTTTTCCACCAACAAGTGGAGCTTTCAATTCAGTAAAATTAGCTTTGATCCATTTTGTGGAAAATGTTTTAAAAGGTTGTATATGTTTTTGGTATCTTACTGCTATATATTTACAGTCGCTCAGCTATTGTGCAGCTTCTTGTCCCTAGTTTAATTGTTATCACACTGCGTCCTTGAATACATTGCTCTAAAAATACAGCAGATCAGTGTGGATAAGAATAGTAATAAGAATAGTAAAAAGAGGACACCTCTAAGAACCTTACTTTAAAAATTATCTATTGTCCTAATGAACATAATTAACTTTTCATTTATTAATAAATATTTTTTCTTCTTAGGAAAAAGCCCCTTTCGACGTTACCAGAGGAGTCTTACTGACACAGCTTTTATTTTTGGCAAGCCAGAGAGCCCTATCTCTCCAAGGAGCCCCAAGCCAACATCACCTGTCTTTTATCCCAGCAGCCCCTTTAGAAAAGCTTCTTTAACAACAGATACTAACTTTAAGGAAGCAATTATATCACTCAGCAGCCCACCCAGGGCTGAGGCCAGCTGTTATGAAAGTATCTCACAACCTCAGAATAAAGTCCAAGCAAAAGAGAATAGTCATGCACAACCCAGTATTCCAGCCCCTCTTCACCTGGTCTCGGGGGCTTTCAGTGCCAGCCTAGTAATGTCAAATCCTGACATGCCACTTACGCCTCCCCCCACAATAACATCTAACAGCACGAGCCTTCACCTCACAAATCCTTCCTCTCCTTCTTCCTCTGTTGTAGCCACTGCCAGCCTTGAACCCACACCTCCTGCTACACCTCCCCCTGCCCAGTCAGTTAGCTGTAGTATTGCTCAGATTCCTCATGCCACACTATCTTCTGCTAACACAGCTAGTGGCAACCTTGTCCAGATACCTCCTGACACAATTGTTTTCTCCAACACAGTCAGTGCAAACCTCATTCTCACAGAGCCTTCCTCACTTACTGCTTCTCCCCCTCCCTCTTCTATAGTTAGCAGCCATGTTGACCAGACACCTGTCGTATCATCTTCCAGTACCATACTGAAACAAGATAGTACACCATTCAAATCTGAGCTCATTGACCATAATCTACTGCCTGTCTCTGATACTGGCACCAGTGTTACAAGTGTGAAATCGTATGACACAACTCACACTTCGGTGCAAAACAATGGTAAGTATTTTTTTTTTTTCATCCAGTTAGAAAAGTACTCCAATAGCAATATAGGTATATTAAAAGATTTTCAATCTTAATTTAATTTAAAATTGAAAACTACTAAACTTTTCCTTTCAGGGTGGTTTCAGACTAGTTTAGATGTGATTATTAGAGTGACATTCAGTTTTGGCTTCCAAAGAAGATCTAAGGGCCGGTTTATACTTCACGCTCAGCACGTGTACACGCACGCATTATGGCTGTCACGTGTTCCCAGCGTTCATTTGATGCGTCCTCTGAGCATGTCCTCAGAAATTAACATGACATGTGCATGAGTTGCAATGCCAGCAGTTAGTCAGGGGGTCAGTGTGATCAAGTTAGAATGTGATGTCAGAGTCTCTGTTTACTATCTATATGTGACAGAAAGCCACTTTGTAGATCCTACAGGATCAATGTGCTTTGATGTTTAATGAATGGTTCGATGTGGTGAAGCAAAATGCCGACATACGTGGTGCTTCTATGTTCAAGCTTTGCATAATTCCCAACATAATGACATGATGCATTTTAAAATCAATCAATCAATCAATCAACATTTATTTATATAGCACATATTCATACAAAAAAATGTAGCTCAAAGTGCTTTACAAAATGAAAAGAAAAATAGAAGACACAATAAAAAATAAACATAAGTCAATATTAATTAACATAGAATAAGAGTAAGGTCCGATGGCCAGGGTGGACAGAAAAACAAAAAACTCCAAAGGCTGGAGAAAAAATTAAATCTGTAGGGGTTCCAGACCAAGAGACCGCCCAGTCCCCTCTGGGCAATCTACCTAACATAAGTCAAACAGTCCTCTTTGTATTTAGGGTTTTCATGGAAGGACTTGATGATGATGGTCACGTAGACTTCTGGCTTTCAGTCCATCAATGTTGGAGCATCATGATGCTTTGAGTAGGTGGTGGTGGCGCAGGCCGCCACCACAAAGAAACCAGAAAAAGAAACAGAACAGAGAGTAGGGGTCAGTATGGATTTTGGAGCCACTGTGAATAGTTATTATGAAGAATTGAACATACAGAGTATCAGTATTAAGTTAAAGTGAAGTTATAAAAAGGCCATGTTAAAGTAATGTGTTTTCAGCAGTGTTTTAAAGTGCTCTACTGTATTTGCCTGGCGAATTCCTATTGGCAGGCTATTCCAGATTTTAGGTGCATAACAGCAGAAGGCCGCCTCACCACTTCTTTTAAGTTTAGCTTTTGGAATTATAAGGAGACACTCATTTGAAGATCTAAGGTTACGATTTGGAATATAACGTGTCAGGCATTCCGATATATAAGATGGAGCGAGATTATTTAAGGCTTTATAAACCATAAGCAGTATTTTAAAGTCAATCCTGAATGACACAGGCAACCAGTGTAGTGACATCAAAACTGGAGAAATGTGTTTGGATTTTCTTTTCCCAGTTAGGATTCTAGCAGCTGCATTCTGCACTCGTTGCAAATGATTTATGTCTTTTTTGGGTAGTCCTGAGAGGAGTGCGTTACAGTAATCTAGTCTACTGAAAACAAAAGCGTGAATTAATTTCTCCGCATCTTTCAATGATATAAGAGGTCTAACTTTAGCTATGTTTCTTAAGTGAAAAAATGCTGTCCTAGTGGTCTGATGAATATGTGATTTAAAATTCAGATTACAGTCAACGGTTACCCCTAAATTTTTTACTTCCGTCTTAACTTTAAATCGTAGTGCATTAAGTTTATTTCTGATAACCTCACTGAATCCATTATTGCCAATTACTAAAATTTCAGTTTTCTCTTTATTTAGTTTGAGAAAATTACTATTCATCCATTCAGAAATACCAGTAAGACATTGTGTTAGTGTATCGAAAGAGTCAGAGTCATCAGGTGCTATTGATAAGTACAGCTGTGTGTCATCAGCATAGCTGTGGTAGCTCACGTTGTAACCTGAGATAATCTGACCTAACGGAAGCATGTAGATTGAGAATAACAGCGGACCCAGGATAGAGCCTTGTGGAACACCATATCGGATATCATCGGATTACCACAACTCACAAAGAATTTTCTCCCTGCCAGGTAGGATTCAAACCAATTTAAGACACTGCCAGAGAGGCCCACCCATTGACTAAGGCGATTTCTAAGAATATTATGATCAATGGTGTCAAATGCAGCACTCAGATCTAAGAGGATGAGAACAGATAAATGGCCTCTGTCTGCATTTACCCGCAAGTCATTTACTACTTTAAAAGTCTCATATACCATGTTCTGTGCCCTTTTTTTTTTTTCTTGCACCTTCACAACAGCATCAGAATGTATGCCAGCATATTTGAGCCAGAGAGAAAAAAATTAAGGACACAATGAAAAGGTCTATTTTGTGATTAAAATGGAAATTTCAGCTTTAACACTAGAATTACCAGAGCCTACGAGAAAACTTGTAAATCCAGCCCACTTTAAGTCCGTTCGCACCTCTCCGTCAACGTCCTTTGTTCTGTAAATGTGCCAATTAAGACAAGCAGCAAGCAGTCTGCTATTCCATCCCCCGCTGTTGCACAACGTTCACTACGTTCTCCAAGCTCATGCCTTGTTTGACTATCTGGGAGTGAACTGCTGGAATTTTAGAGTGGAAATAATAGATCGTTATTTGGAACACATGCATTTCACGTGTGTTCCGTTTCTACAGTAATCTGTGTAAACACATTGTTAAAATAGAACGTTTTTCATATTTTAGTAATAAATGTTACAAAATGTAGGCATAAACTATAGAATGTGTGAAGCCTGAAGTCCAAAGATCAAATAAACACTTTCACAAACGGTTCAAGGACAATACAACAGCTTCCGTGGCGTAGCAGTAAGATTTGCCAACTTGTAATCAAAGTCCCCGATTTGATCCTGACTGTCTCCTATATAGTATTTACTGTTTTCAGTAGTGAGCTGCTCTTATTGTTAAAATTATACAGTACACACATACATTTGGTTTGTGTCTGTAACAGACCGTGTACATTTATAGTACTGTACTTGTAAAAGTTAACTTTTTTTTCACCTTTATTCTCTCACTCATGATCACGATACATACTACCGCCCTAGGAATCTGACGCTGTTAGTTTTTATTTGAAACTGGGAATAACTGTAGATGTGAGTAGTGTTTTGAGGCAATGGAACTGTACATTCTCTGATCTTGAGGGATAAAAGCTGACACAGAAACGTTGGTAAATCTGCCTTCTTCGTATCTCACCGTCACTTTATTTTTTTTTATTCAGTTTTATTGAGTGTTCCTGCTCACGCAGAATTAGTATGCACCTTATGGTGTATGATGTCAAAAAAAAACACAAAAAACACAGATATAAGTATAGATGATATTTTGAAGAAATCATTTTATGACCTGAATAGTACCAATCAGAAAACATCATCGCACTAATGCAATATTATTTGAAAACGAACAGCTTCAGATCGGGTGTGAATTTACATTGCCACTGTTACTTAGAGTAAGTTCAGGAGAGGCGGGGGGTTGTCTTTAGAGTGTGATCGTGATTGAGATAATAAAACTGAAAAAAAGCTAAGTTTTACAAGTAACATAAATTTACACATAGTCAACACATAATCAACACATAGTCTTGCAAAACATTTGAAATTCCTCTACTCATCATATAGGTCCCCTGCTAAGAATATATCTGTGTCCCATGGAATACAGTTGTCCCTACTGATTTTGTGCAGGCACACTAAGGTGTGATTGTCACCGATGTCCTTGTGTTTGTGCATCTTTGCATGCCCTTTCTTTTTTGCTTTAACACATACTCCATGCAAAATGCCAGCCTGTCCATTCGTAAACATTTACGAGCAGTAGCCTGCCCGCGGTTTCATCAGGCACAGCAATGTGATGAAGTCTGCGTGTAAAGCTGAAGGTGCATTACAGTTGTTTTACCGGGCTGGTCTATAAATGACGGAGGACAGTAAACTTTGTTAAAATGCTTTTAAAAATGCCACTTTGTTACTTGTTACTTCAATCGTATTGGTGTGCGCACTATATGTTTTGTTACGAATAAATTCTTTAATGGAAACTCATCAACAAAGAAACATAGAAAATAAGATTTAGTAAAAAATAATAATAGTAAGAATTATAATTAATAATTTATTACTTTACACAAAAGAACTCAAAAACATTTTAAAGACAAATCATTAAAATAAATGTGCTAATCCACTTTCACACCATACGTGGTACCATCCATCCATCCATTTTCCAATCCGCTGAATCCGAACACAGGGTCACGGGGGTCTGCTGGAGCCAATCCCAGCCAACACAGGGCACAAGGCAGGAACCAATTCTGGGCAGGGTGCCTTACCCTGCCCACCCACCGCAGGACACACACAAACACAAGCAAACACCTCTGCTCCTAAATATTTACTAAGGTAGTTTTTTTTTCTGGGAAAAAAAAGCAATTTCCACGGGAAAGGCGTTGTTGTGGAACTCAAATTTAACCTCCGTCATATGAGTTATTAAAACCCTGTGAATGAAATAATAATAAGTTCTATGAAAAAAAAATCCTTGACCTGTCATGTCCACCCCTTTAAATTGGGGGAGGTTCTCATATTTCAAAAGGGAAACAAATGTTATTGATAATACTGTGCACTTTTTTTGTGCTACACGGCAGCCTCTCTGGTTTAGAGCAGGGCCATGGGCTTGGAGCTTGGAGGCTCAATCCTGCTGGGGCCAGTCGCCACTGCCAGGAAGTGCCTGGTCCTTTCCAAAGCCCTATTTAGTGGCACTTCTGCCACACCCAGAACTGCTACTGGACGAACCTCATTGCACAACTGAAATCATTCATATTTAAATCATATATATATATAATTATATACTTTTTTGATGTGTCTGTATCAGAGAGAAGTTGGGAGTATGCACCTGGATAGGGACCCGAGTGCTTTGGGTGACAACTCAGCACCACACCTAAACAGTGTATGGTTTTTTGTGGTGGCTGGGGTGCAAATTCTGCCACCAATCCCCAGGTTTTTCCCTGCAGATTGGAGGGCCTACATGCAGGGCTGGGTGCAGATTAACGTCATACCCAGAACAAAGCAATTGCAGGTTAAGGGCCTTTCTCAAAGGCCCAACAGAGTAGAGTCACTTCTGCCATTTATTGGACTCGAACCAGCAACCATCCAATTGCCGATGTAGATTCACCAAATTTTAAAGGGAAACAATGAATAAACATTACTTATTTTTAAATACATTCATTTGTGTTGATATAAAATTTGTCATTACCTGCTGCTTACCGGCTGCTGAAAATGTCTGGCCCAGCTAAATGTCTTGGGTTTGAAAATCTGGCCCAACTGAATTTGTAATTGAATAGCCCTGCATTAGTGCGATGATGTTTTCTGATTGGTACTATTCAGGTCATAAAAGGATTTCTTCAAAATATTATATTGTCATATCATATAATGTCTGTGTTTTTTTGTTTTTTTTTGACATCATACACCATAATTGTAATGCACCATACTAATTCTGCATGAGCAGGAACACTCAATAAAACTGAATAAAAAAAAATAAAGTGACGGTGAGATACGAAGAAGGCAGATTCACCAACATTTCTGTGTCAGCTTTTATCCCTCCAGATCGGAGAATGTCCAGTTCCACTGCCTCATTACACTACTCACATCTATAGTTATTCCCAGTTTCAAATAAAAACTAACAGCGTCAAATCCCTGGGGCGGTAGTATGTATCGTGATCGTGAGTGAGAGAATAAAAGTGAAAAAAAGGTAACTTTTACAAGTACGATACTATAAATGTACACGGTCTGTTACAGACGCAAACCAAATGTATGTGTGTACTGTATAATATTAACAATAAGAGCAGCTCACTACAGAAAACAGTAAATATAGGAGACAGTCAGGATCGAACCAGGGACTCTTGATTATAAATCAGCAAATCTTACCGCTATGCCACGGAAGCTGTTGTATCGTCCTTGAACCTTTTGTGAAAGTGTTTACTGTATTTGATCTTTGGACTTCAGGCTTCACACATTCTATAGTTTATGCCTACATTTTTTAACATTTATTAATAAAATATGAAAAAGTTTCTGTTTTAACAATGTATTTACACAGATTACTGTAGAAATGGAACACACATGGACTGCATGTGTTCCAAATAACAATCTATTATTTCCACGCTAAAACTCCCAACAGTTCACTCCTAGATAATCAAACAAGGCATGAGCTGGGAGAACATAGTGAATGTTCTGCGTCGGTGGGGGATGGAATAGCAGGCTGCTTGCTGCTTGTCTTAATCGGCACATTTACAGGACAAAAGACGCTGACGGAGAGGTGTGAATGGATTTAAGGTGGGCCGGATTTACGAGTTTTCTCATAGGCTCTGGTAATTCTAGTGTTAATCTCGTAATACCCACTTTAATCTTGTACTTTATTTTATCATTAAAGTAGAGAGTCATAAACGCCATCTTAAAACCATCCCAGTTATT
Organism: Polypterus senegalus; assembly: GCF_016835505.1. Taxonomy (NCBI): domain Eukaryota; kingdom Metazoa; phylum Chordata; class Cladistia; order Polypteriformes; family Polypteridae; genus Polypterus; species Polypterus senegalus. Next base: position 100,296,502 of record NC_053160.1, read on the forward strand.
AATCATTATGTACTTCTGGGGTTTCCTCCTGAACTGACAGTAGCAATTGCCACAGAGAACACTGATATTCCAGCTCACTTCACATTTAGAATCCTTAGATTTATATTTGATATCACATTCATGATGGATTGCATGAAAGTATGTATGTTACATTTTAAAGATAAGTCATTAACTTCATTTAAATAATGAATACTGTTAATAATTACAAATGTGGTGGTGGCACGGTAGCAGAACAGTAGCGCTGCTGCCTTGCAGGGATTCACGTCCCTGGTGTTCTCTGTCAGGAGTTTGCATGTTTTCCTGGTGGGTTTCCACAGCGTGCTCCAGTTTCTTTTCAAAAACATGAAGGTTTGGGAATTCGGTGAAGATAAAATGACGCTAGTGTATGTGTATGCTTGTGTTCACCTTGCGATGAGTGATGCCCCGTCTCACACCTGATGCTTGATAGAATGGATGCATCCCTGTATTAATGGATGTAATCATTAAACATCCTTTTCAGAGATATTATGGCAATGTGTCCTCAGAATTTACTGGATGTTTCAGGCAATTCACAACACATCGAAGCTGAACGTTTTCTCGCCATGATGATATCTTGCACTGCTATCTGGTGGAATCTTCGAGATTTACATAAAGTACGTGTGCAAGTATAAACAGTGCAACACCTGCAAAGCAGTAGCGTCAACTGGAGCACACTTCACAATAAGTATAAACCCGGCCTAAGGAGGTGATGTCATTCAGAGGTGGCACTAAATAGAACAGTCAGTAATCAAAGAAAAACATGACCAAGGTCACAATGAAAAATCAGACAATGTCCTGGCACTAATGTCTTCTTGACAGCACCATTCTCTAGCTTATGGCAGGTGCTAAACAGTAGAAGAGAGTAGATATGAGGTTAGGGATCAGTAATGGGTCAAAATAATGGATAGAAGTCACAGACAAAAAAGGTAATTTCATTATCCTGATTGAATTTCTCCTAAATAAACTACAAAGACATTTATTTATTTATTGAGAGAAATCAATTTTCAGGTATCAGTTTCACCATGTTGTCATTTATTAAAGGGACTGTGTTGTGATGTCACACATTAAGATGACAACAATCACGAGTAAGCAATAGTCATCGGCAGTATAAATAAATGACACTGCCTTTGAGCAACAGAAGTCCCAAGATGTCACTAGAATAAAATCACAGACATAATGTTAAAATATTCAACATTCAAAAATAAATAAACAAAGCTGCATAATTAGACCTGCACAAAATATGTCCAAAAAACAAATTTATTAGCATCTAAAACTATTCCCATTGTGCGTTAAGATTGACTAACCAAGTACTGCAAGTGTGGCTTACTGCTATGAGCTTCACTGTAACAATCAATGAACGTGGGAAGAGGTGTGTTTTCAGTTCAAAAGCTAGATTTTGTATGAACATGCTTCAAAAATGTGCAGAAGACTATTTTCAGGAATGGTTTATTTAACAATAATGCGTTTGAAACATTTTGACTATGTGACAGGGTCCTAACATTTAAATAATGCAACATGAGTAATCTGACATTCTTTAATGGTTGTTTCAATGTTCGTTTGCTGTTGTTATTTTTGGAACCCACTATATCAGGAATTTAGTTGTGACCGTTTGCTATGAAAACATGAGATTAATAATTTCTTCTCCACTCCTTTATCTTTGATGGACTAGTCAGTCAGTATGAAATAAGGCTGGATGAATCTTAGATGATTCATTTTTTAAAGTAGCAAAATTAAGAAAAATGATTTGAGGGATGTGTTTGAAACCTTTTATTTTTTTTTTTACAGTGGATTACTGTTGTACATAGTTAAATGTAACTTTATTGTTGATTAACTTTTTTATTTTACAGAATTTATGAAATATGAACGTGAATGTGCTCGGCAGGAAAAGTTTCAGGAAGCAGGCATGTCCTCTGGAGAGCACTGGCTTGTACAACGGGAAGAGAAACACAGTGATATTAAATGTATTTTAGAAAAAGATAACGCCGAACTTTGGAGAGAAGAGAAACAAGATGTGGAGCAGAACGACATAGCTCAACCAGCAGGTATTTTTCATCTTATGTTTAATTTGGGCATCACCTTTATGTTGAAAACATTTGTTTAATGCCTCTAATATGTTAAATTAGTAGTGCAATTAATTGCTATAAAGGTTCCACTTACATTTTTCTCAGATGTAAACTGAATCTTAGTTGCCATTATATATTTTGTTTCTTGATCAGCAGAGAGGTAGCATGAAGTAAAGCAGGTTATCCATGAGAGCACAATTGGAAAACTACTGGAAATGACAGTTTAGACTCTCTGTGCAAGATATTTTCAACCCTATCTTGTATTTTTACAGATCAAGAAAATGTCAGTCTGTTGATAGAGAAGCTCGAGATGGTAAATGAGAAGAGGATAGAAAGCAAAGAATCAGAAGACAAGCAGGAAGACTTGCATCAGAATACAAAGAGTCCAGTTCTTGTGCCCTTGCTGGACACCATTTTATCTCAAGAGAATTGTCCCAGTTTTGAAAAACAGATTGAAGCTGTGGAAGAGTTTCAAACACAAATTGAATCTGTGGCTCCCATACAGAGGCAGATGGAGGAAGTGCATGAAATGAGTTCTGGCAATGAAGAGAACAGAGATGAAGAGAGCATTCTTACAGAAATAAAAAATGAGATTTTCGTGCAGCAGCAATTTCCAACCACAGATATGGAACGTATTCAAGAATATGAAGAGGAGAGAGAAGAAGAAGATTTACTGCCAGAATCTCACCATGGAATTCTAATGCAGCAGCAACTTCACACAGGATTTGAAAGTTTTTCTGGTGACAAAGAAGAGTGTGATGAAAAAGATGTTTTACAGATAGAAGCCAGCAACATTATATTTGTGCAGCAACAGTTTAAGACGATTGATGAAAGAGAATCCGAAAATGAAGATGAAAGTGATGATGAAGATGCTTCACTGCCAGAAGTGCACAATGTGATTCTTGTTCAACAACAGCTTAAGACAACTGATGAAAGAGGGTCTATGGATTCAGAAGAAATTGATGGTGAAGATACTTCACAGTCAGAAGTGCACAATCTGGTAATTGTGCAGCAGCAATTAATGATGACGGATGAAATTAGATCTGAAAGTAAAAACAAAGATGCAGAGGGCAAACCACAAAATATAGATCTTGTGCAGCAACAATTTACGACACTGGAAGAGGAACTTTCCAGGAATGAAGAGGAAATTTTAAGTGAGGACATTGTTGAGGAAACAGGAAAGAAATGCTTTGTACAAAATTGGGAGAACAGGGTAGCAGAAACAGTCAATGAGATGAAGACCCCCAACAAAGAAAACATCCAAATAGAGGAAAGCTGTCATCAGCAACATAATGGCACACCAGGTACACACACTTTTGCCTTCACAAGGTTAGCAATGGTCTTCCGCCATCAGTCATCCTTAGTAAGGTGAATCTTTGGATTTCAAAAATAACACAGTTGAGTCTTTCCTTTGCATGTTTTCTTTCTTTATTATTCAGGTGAGGGGTCAGCTTTTAAAATTCTTATTTTTTTCTAGAGAAACTAACCAAAACCATTTTTCTATTTCCTGCAGAAGAACAAAAACAAACAGAATACTTAAAATAGACAAAAACTCTTGATTCTGGGTTATAGACATCCTGGAAGTATTCTTTGTTCTGTTTGAAGGTGCTCTTGGGTTGGTCAAGTATTTTATATAAATGTTACTTTGGAACTGCTGTTTCTTGTTCAGTTTGCTTGGCTGTGGCCAGATTGGTAATGCTAACTGCCCGTTTTGCTACTATATGTTCACTGAGGACATGTGCTGTCATCATGCATTCCCTTTAAAGATGGCTTTGTGCAGTTTACAGTGCAGGAAAGAATATAATTCACTATATCCTAACTACAGGGTCACGGGGCACCAGCCCACCGCAGGGCACACACACTAGAAGCAATTTAGGATCGCCAATGTACCTAACCTGCATGTCTTTGGGCTGTGGAAGGAAACCGGAGCACCCGGAGGAAACCCACGCAGACATGGGGAGAACATGCAAACTCCACACAGGGAGGACCCGGGAAGCGAACCTGGGTCTCCTAAATGTGAGGCAGCAGCACTACCACTGCACCACCATGCCGCCCAAAACATATTAGTGTACAGAATAATTTCACAGTGAACTGGTTATTATGTTTTATTAATAAAATATGATTTTCTATGTTAGTTGCATACAGTATTTTCTCTAAATGATTATCATCACAGGATCATCAAATTGAATTGTAATTTCTTGTATCACCTAATATTTTCTTTCAAAATACTTGAAGCATACCAGCTGAGCAGTAAATTATGTCAAGTGCAGATCAAGAGGTTATGTAAGTTATATGGCAAGGTAATGTCCTGCAAGTACTTCCATCTCGCTTAGCGGGTGAATTTCAAATATATGGAGGTAATCCCAAATCTTTTATATTACGTTAACTGTTAACTAATACATTAAGCACTTCATTATGTAAAATGACACTGCAGTTTTTTCGTTAGTTGTCAATTAGATGGCAAGTATTTATTTGTGAAAATATAGGACAAGTTCAGGTAGTATGGCAACTAATTTAGCTGCTAATGTTTTTGCTGCAACACAGGAATGTGTGGAATGAGAAAATAAAGTTTTGATTATATGTACAGTATACTGTATATGATATTGTGTTTATCTGTACATTTTCAGTAGAAGGGGAAAGTTTGCTTAAAAGAGAAAGCTGGCTGAAAACTTTTTAAAATGTTGTTATTACCAGTCTCAAAACTGAAAAGAAACCAATTTTTGGTCATTTTCAGCTATCCAGCAAAACAAATATAACTACACAAGCAAAAATACAGTAAATAAAACAATCAGGTTAACTAATGAAGTGTAGCAGATTACACCACCAGACTGGGGGCCTGAGCAAAGTTCAAACTTGCCCGCTTCAGACTGTGCTTTCCTTTCAATACAAAAGATGGGTACACTGCAACCATAAAGGGATGGACATGGTCAACAACAATACTCTAGCAGGCTGTGGCATTTCAGCAATGTTCAGTTGGCACTAAGAGACCCAGAGAGTTCCAAAAAAAATCCCCCACACAATTACACCACCAGCATGAACTGTTGATACAAGGCAGGGTGCTTGGACCACCATGCTTTACTGATGAATAAGGTGATACGCGAGCAGTGCTTGTTTCCTCAAGACGTGATGCCCATTTATTTTAATCTTGGTTTCACCAGACCAGGGAATTTTGTTTCTCATAGTCTGAGAATCCTTTAAGTGCCTCCAAACAGCCTTTCATGTATCCTCTGGGCACTCTGCTCTAAGGCTTAAATTAGCAGTGTTGTAGTGGTGGTTGTCCTTCTGGTAGTTTCTTCTTTCTCCAAACAGGTTCTCTGAAACTCAGTTTCGGCAACCATAAGTTTTTTGATCGACTTTCTTACAAATGCCATTCACTCCTGATTGGCCAGTGTAGGCAGGCAGCTAGCTCTGGGAAGAGTTGTGGTTGTTCCAAACTTAGTTCATTTAAGAATTATGAAGGCCAGTGTGCTCTTGGGAAATTTCAGTACTACTAAATATTTTTGTAGCCTTTCCTTGATCTTTGCCTCAACACAATTTTGTCTCTAACTCTATAGGCAACTTTGAGCCATTCCTAAACATGTGCAATCAATTGAATTTAACACAGGTGTACTCCAAACAAGTTGCAGAAACATCCCAATGATGATGAATAGAAAGGTCTGAATACTTGTGTGAATGTGATGTTTCAGTTTTCTAAAATCTAGTTTTTTCTTTGTCATTCTGAAGTATCCTTCTATATGAAAGCGGTCGGGATTATCCTTTCGTCCCGTGAGTGCTACGCAGGCGCAGAGTTTCACACACACCCCATCCATTTTGCAGTGCACGATGGGATTTGTAGTTTCGTTTTTCCAGGTAAAGATGATTTTCTACTCCAGACTGTGCGATATCTTCTTCTTCTTTCTTACTATATAAAAGCGGTTGGGATTGTCCTTCCGTCCCGTGAGTGGAAAGCGTAGCGATATTCCGCTTATCACAGACTTACTACTTGCAGCTTACGGTACGAAGCGACATGATGTGAGCAGAGTTCTGGTGCTCCCATCGTTCCCTTGCTTTTGTGCGCGATGCGCTGGAAAAATAGACAAAATTATGGCTCTGGAAATAATTAATGTTGATGGAGTACAAATGCCTCACCGCGCAGTAAATATCAGGGGGGTTCAAAAGGGCGACCTCAATATAGAAAAAAAAGTTTAAATTTCATCACAAAAAATAACAGAAACTACGAGTATTAAAGTAATACCGCTCAAATGCAATATAACCAAATTAATGAGTTTGTATAAAATATCAAATTGATCTACTGTACATATTGAATTGCCTTAAGAAGTGGTCAACTTAAAAGTCGGTCGCCGTAAAAGGCGGGTCAGCCTAGTTGCATAATATTTGATGAGGGAAAAATGAATTTAAATGATTTTAACACATAAAAATATGTAAAAGGTGAAGGGCTCTGAATATATCTGAAAGACACTGTACTACTGTATGTGTATGTATATTGCTTATAAAATAAAAAGTTGCTGTAATGAATAGTAAGTAAAGAAATACTTGGAAAAATCCTTTGTAATTAACAGAAACAGATATAGCAATTTAGAGAGCACCATCCCAAATCTATAAACTCAAAAATGCAGAGCAGGCAGCCAATTGCGAAAAGCTCAGGAAATACATTAAACAGTCACTTTACTGCTGTATTTAACCCTAATGAGAAGTGTTGATTAGTATTCAGTGCTCAGAGGTGACATCTGATTTTATCCAGTGGTGATAATAAGTGGAAGTGAGATCTAGCCAGTTTGCTGAATGACTCTCTTCTCTTGCAAATAGACCTTTCCTTTTAAAACAATGTGGCCTGAAAGTGATGACCTCAGCCCAGAACATTCCTTTCCGCCAAAGGGCTGTAAATCACCAACAACTTCTATGCATATTATAGGAAACTAATTTTACAGGTACACAGTTTTAAGTACAGTACATCTAAAAGACCAGTAATGATAACATTAACGAATTGTGCAACATAGAATTACTTGTATAGTCTTCATAAACAGTGAACTAAAATTTTAAAAGACATAATTGTGATTTAACAGATACTGATACAATCAAACAGAAATGGGACAACAATTTTAATTTCCCTGTTGTGTATATTTTTTATTACTGTTCATCAGAGGACCTAAGCCTCCTGTCAAAATCAGATCAGAATTAGTGTGATCATAAATATCTAATAGTAATAAAGTGCTCAAAGTAATATTTTAACTATATATGTGATATAGTGAACTTAATTTCTTGCTACCACCATTTAATAAGTAAATGTATTTATTAACCTTTGTTAATTATATCAAATATGAATCCTTTCATTTGTGAATTGGTTTATGTTTGTTTGGTAATGTAAAGAAATAGATAGACCCTCTAGTAAAATTTTATTAGTCATTTAATAGTGCAAATCTCCTTATTTATTTAGTTCTACAGTTAATTATTTATTTATGTGTATGAGAATATGAGTAGCAATATTTATACCTGTGAACATTCAGAACAATCTGCATTAGAGTCATATATAAATATAAAAATGTGTCAATGCTGTAAATGTTTCGGGTAATGCTTGACATTTATCCTTTAGCTTGTCTTTAGAATATGCATGTACAATAACACTAGTTTGTTTTAATGACAAACATACTGTATTTCCATGTTAAAGCCAGTGACTAATGTTATAAAATTCTTTCCTCTTGTTGGACAACAGCTATCTACCAGGCTGATTAAAATGAAATATGCACATAATACTTAGAAGTACCAGCATGTGAGTTTTACAAGTTAAGTGCACAGGGTGTGGAAATGAGCAGCTGAGGATGTCTGTCATTTCCTCCAGGTACTCCGGTTTCCTCCCGCAGTCCAAAGACATGCAGGTTAGGTGCATTGGCATTTCTAAATTGTCCCTAGTGTGTGCTTGGTGTGTGTGTGTGGGCTGGCGCCCTGCCCGGAGTTTGTTTCCTGCTTTGCGCCCTGTGTTGGCTGGGAATGACTCCAGCAGACCCCCGTGACCCTGTAATTAGGATATAGTGGGTTGGATAATGGATGGATGTCTGTCAAAATTACAATGAGCAATGATTACTTCACAGTAGACAATGAGATAAAACAAAGAGAAAGATAATTTTCACCTACTTAAAAGGCTTTTTTCCCTTTTTTCTTTTCCTTTATATTTATTATTCCACATTTTGTAATGTTTAATTTTTTGCTTTATTGCCACATGTCACAAAGAGAATAGAATTCTTTTTATGCACTTTAGTTGTATTAGTATTTAACTAATATTATATACTAGTATATACAGTGCATCCAGAAAGTATTCACACCGCATCACTTTTTCCACATGTTGTAATGTTACAGCCTTATTCCAAAATGGATTAAATTAATTTTTTTCCTCAGAATTCTACACACAACACCCCATAATGACAACGTGAAAAATGTTTACTTGAGGTTTTTGCAAATTTATTAAAACTTAAAAAATTGAGAAAGCACATGTACATAAGTATTCACAGCCTTTTTCATGAAGCTCAAAATTGAGCTCAGGTGCATCCTGTTTCCCCTGATCATTCTTGAGATGTTTCTGCAGCTTAATTGGAGTCCACCTGTGGTAAATTCAGTTGATTGGACATGATTTGGAAAGGCACACACCTGTCTATATAAGGTCCCACATTTGACAGATCATGTCAGAGCACAAACCAAGCATAAGGTCAAAGGAATTGTCTGTAGACCTCCTAGACAGGATTGTCTCGAGGCACAAATCTGGGGAAGGTTACAGAAAAATTTCTGCTGTTTTGACGGTCCCAATGAGCACAGTGGCCTCCATCATTCGTAAGTGGAAGAAGTTCGAAACCACCAGGACTCTTCCTACAGCTGGCCGGCCATCTAAACTGAACGATCGGGGGAGAAGGGCCTTAGTCAGGGAGGTGACCAAGAACCCGATGGTCACTTTGTCAGAGCTCCAGAGGTCCCCTGTGGAGAGAGGAGAACCTTCCAGAAATGCAACCATCTCTGCAGCAATCCACCAATCAGGCCTGCATGGTAGAGTGGCCAGACAGAAGCCACTCCTTAGTAAAAGGCACATGGCAGCCCACCTGGAGTTTGCCAAAAGGCACCTGAAGGACTCTCAGACCATGAGAAACAAAATTCTCTGGTCTGATGAGACAACGATTGAACTCTTTGGTGTGAATGTCAGGCGTCACCTTTGGAGGAAACTAGGCACCGCTCAACACCAGGCCAATACCATCCCTATTGTGAAGCATGGTGGTGGCAGCATCATGCTGTGGGGATGTTTTTCAGCGGCAGTAACTGGGAGACTAGTCAGGATAAAGGCAAAGATGACTGCAGCAATGTACAGAGACATCCTGGATGAAAACCTGTTCCAGGGCGCTCTTGACCTCAGACTGGGGCGACAGTTCATCTTTCAGCAGGACAACGACCCTAAGCACACAGCCAAGATATCAAAGGAGTGGCTTCAGGACAACTCTGTGAATGTCCTTGAGTGGCCCAGCCAGAGCCCAGGCTTGAATCCGATTGAACATCTCTGGAGAGATCTTAAAATGGCTGTGCACCAACGCTTCCCATCCAACCTGATGGAGCTTGGGAGGTGGTGCAAAGAGTAATGGGCGAAACTGGCCAAGGATAGGTGTGCCAAGCTTGTGGCATCATATTTAAAAAGATTTGAGGCTGTAATTGATGCCAAAGGTGCATCGACAAAGTATTGAGCAAAGGCTGTGAATACTTATGTACATGTGATTTCTCAAGTAAACTTTTTTTCACGTTGTCATTATGGGGTGTTGTGTGAAGAATTCTGAGGAAGAAAAATGAATTGAATCCATTTTGGAATAAGGCTGTAACATAACAAAATGTGGAAAAAGTGATGCACTGTGAATACTTTCCGGATGCACTGTATTAGTATATAAACCCACGTGTCATGGTTACCAAGTGTTTAGCACTGTGGTCTTATAGCTCCAGAGTACAAATCCTGACTTTCACTGTCCATGCAGACATTGCACATATTCCAATAGCTGTATGGGTTTTCTTTAAATTACTTCTCGCAATCCAAATGCGTGTAAATTAGTCAGAGCCAATGGGTTGGCATCTTCCTGCATATGATGCCACAGATAAGACAGATATTGCACTGCATCACATTTCTGAGCTCTCCATTTAAAGGCACAATTTAACAGTTTAGCATCAACCAGTTTTAACACCTCTGGGTACATGGAAAAATATAACTGATGTATTGTGTGTTGTTTGTGGATTTGTATGGTAGCAGACAAGCAGCTTGGCAACAACCTAGGACATATTGTTGCAGAGTGTGAGTCAGTATACAAACAGAAACAAAAAAGGGACAAGAGGTGATGTTCAGATGAAACAAGCCAAGGAGTCTAAATTATTAAAAAACAAAAGAAACACCCAAACAGGACACTGTATGAGAATTTGCCTTTACTCTAGTCACAAATAAAACTGAATTTATGTGTGAGCATCAGTTAAACTGTAGCCTAGTTTTCAAAGATGCTCCTAACCAGAAAAAAGCCATGTGGCTAGAGAGATTGGCTTAATGGCACAAATTGAAGAACAGAGGTGACAGCAAAGTGACATAAGTACCATTATAATACTTCAGAGCATTCCACCAGTCTGTGCTTTTTTAAACAATTAGAATCTAATTAATATATTCATTGCTGATGAAAATTGATAAGTAACAATGGTTTTGCCACATAGAAAACAATACAAAAAATCTTAAACCTGCAGCCACATTGAGGTATTTGTCTGAATAAAATGAGCACTTCAGACCCACTGATGTAGCAAGTATGTATGAGATGAAACTTTATCCCCTGCATATTCACAGTATCTTTTCATCAGTGTTATGATAAAATTCATGGGTTCAATGTCTTTTTGTAATCTATAAAACATAAACATAGAGTTGCAATAAATTATTACTAATAACAAACCTTCTTGTCAAAATATAAAGACAGATTGAAGCAGTGCGAAAAAGGAGGCATTTGTGGATGGGACATCAGACTGTCATGAGTCTGAGGCTGATAAAATATACTGTAAATTTCAGAGATTAAGAGGAGTATAGGAGTATCTAAAGGGAGGAGAGTCACCTTATTATAGAAAATACACTATACAGTATTTCATGTGCATATGGCTGATACACCAACTCTGAGAGATATTTGTTAATTCTAGGTTGCCAATCCTTTGAGACTTTGAATTTTAAGCTGTTAATTACACAGTAATAAAGATCTGCACCTTTTTCCAAGTTAGTGTGATAGTATGCTGTTTATTTATTGTGCATATTTGCACTTTGTGCATGGAGTTAGAACAGGAACAACATCCATTTGTATGTCATAACAGAGGGTAGTGTTAGGAAGTGCATGTGGACTTAAAGGATACTGTAAGTTTTGTATTTTTCAAGTCAAAGTTACTTCTTCACAATTGCGTATCTTCTTATATAATACGCTGCCGTGGCTCTCCATTTGTCTCTCCAGGATTTTAAATCACCTGTAGCTTGCAAACCGTTTGACCTATTGACCTGAAATTTGGTACACATATACTACGTGATGTCTACTATCTGCTTTTGGGGTGATGATTGACCTCCAAGGTTATTCCTCTTTTTATTTTATTTTATTGTAGAATCAACTCACGATAGCGTCCAGTAGGGCGGCCTTGCGGCACACGCGTATGGGAGCCGTTCTCATTCCCTCCCACCATCGCCGTCACTTCCCCTGCCTCTTCATATCTTAAATTATTCTTGAGGCAGATTGAAGACTTAAGTGCCCACTTAAATGAAAAATGAAGGAAAACGTACTAAGTAATTGCAACACAAACAATGACTTAATCAGTTTTAACACGAAAAGAAGAGAAGAAGCGGGCCACTAGGGTGAAGAAAAGAAGAGCTGCTCAGGAAGCAGCAAGCGCATCAACCTCTGAGAAAATGAATGCTAAACATAGAGAGAAAGAGTATGAAAACTGTGAATGGTCAAGTCAAGTGTATTCACTGCACGTTATCGTGCAGTGTGCCATTACTGATAATATATATATTAGTTCACCATATAAAAAGTGAAGCATATTTTAGAAATTTTTAAAAATAACTAGCCCACTGTTGCATTTTATAATGGAGATAATGACTAATAGGGTACAAATCTAAAGAAAAGCCAACTTATTGAATGTGTCCATTTTTAAAACCAAAAATGTTACTGGTTATTGCTATGTGTCTTGAGACTAAACATATTACAAAACAACAAGACCATTGTTGTAGGATTCAGTCATTTTAAATGGAGGCTGGCTGTGCACTTCACTTTGTCAATCACCTCTTTTGCCTTCTTGTGCAGTACTCTTTCAGCCCTAGGGGCATGAATTCTCCTCAGAAAGCCATCACCAAGTGCCATTATTTACACTGAATATTGATTCCCAGATGGGAATTGGTGTCCCTCTTCTGTAAACATGTGCTTTGCTGAGTGAGAGAATATTGACTAATTGTTAAGCATTCAAAAAAGTGACAAGAACTGAATAGATGTTACAGGCAGTCACCTATCCATCTTCCTAACCTGCTTATCCAGGGCAGGGTCACAGTTCAGCAAGAGGCTATCCCAACAATCAAAGAGTGTAGGAAAATCTTATGTGTGCTTTTCACCATGCTACCACTCAGTGTGTATCGCTTTGCGTAGGCTATATAAAATAACACAGAATGTAAAAGGTTGATTTGGTCTGGGGTTGTGTTGTCATAACTCAACCAACAATGGGAGCTGAAAGCAGATAAACAAGCAAGAAACATGTTCATACCTCATGAAAACAGTACCAAGAATCTGAGGTAAAATGTATTCTGTTTAGTTTACTTTTGTTGTTACAAGCATGCCTCATAAACATGGAAGGCATGCTTTCTTAAATTGAAGCTATTGTTACTTCAAAGTGGATGTAGTAAGTTTTAAGGCTTTTAATAATAGGACTCCTGTATTACTCCTCCATTACAAAGTGCAAGAGCAGGCTAGTTACTTTTTTAAATTTACAAAAAAAAAAGCTTTAATTTAGAAAACTGTTTAATGTGACTAATTAATACATACCATGATTGTGAAGAAATAACTGACCCCAAAATGATATTTCTGGCTCATTTACATTTTTCTAATGTTCTAATGATTGTCTCAAAAATCAGGCCAAAGGCATGTATTTTGACTGCTAAAGGAATCTCACTAACTTTTTTGCATGTTTTGACCAATTTTTCTTAATGTTCATTTCATAAACATGAATGGTAACTACTGTATGACAGAATTATTTCAGCACATTGGTAATTTTAATTATAATATCATGGGGTTCACAATGTTTAGTAATAATAATTAGTTATGTCATTTTATAAAAGTATGGCAGAATTATTCATTTTTGTTATTTTTTGTTTCCAGCTCTTGTTAATAAGGGGAAGGAGAAATATAACCTCCAGAGTCCAACTGAACCTTGCTGGATGCAACATGACCTGCAAACCACCACTTCACCTACCTGTATCCATGCACATAGCCCCAGTGATTCTGATGAGGATGAGGAAGCCAATGGAGAGGAGGTATGCAATGTGGTATAAAGTCAATTAATTGATAGATCAGCTGTATGAACAACACAGGGCAGAAATATTAACAGCTCTACTCATCTTACTTGACATGTTTAAATCCATTTTCTGGCCTGCAATTTGACTGAAATCCAGGTGGTGGTGCTGTTATACTGAGAATGATATTTAAGATCTTGGCAGTTAGATTAGCCTTTTATAGAGCCAATTCTATCTGACAAGCTGGGGTTTATAGACCTAAAACTAACAAGGTGCAACTTGATTATTACAAGAAAGGTTCTTTTTATTTTTTTAAAATGATTAATTTACCAAGCATCTGCTTTGCATTAATGATTGTATATTTGGAAGGCGCTAGTGGTATAAGCAAAGTCTTCGAGAATACATCCTTTTGAACAGCACAAAAGTCAATACTATGGTTTCATCACTTAAAATATAGCAGGTGCCACCTGGTAACCCTGCTAAATGGAACCATTCCACCCCTCCTGTTCCTTATCATGTCTAGTCTAATTTCTTGCAAGGCTGATTTATAGACCCTGCTGAACATAATAGTTTTGCTGTGTGTTAACATCACTGATTTGTTTTTCGACAGCTCTCTGAAGAACATGAAACAATGTTGTGTGCGCGGGCAATTCACAGTTATCAAGCAGGTATGACTACAAGTTTATGCTAGTTCGGTGTTTACAAGCTAATATAAAACATTACAGCAGAGAACAATTGGTAATTACATCATTAAGATTTAGAATGTTTATAAAGTTTCTTTTTTATTTCCTAAATTGTGTGCACATGTTTTAAACATCCACATGTATTCTGAATCAGTAATTAATTATAATGGTCAAAGAAGGAAAAGGTTTTCAACAATTATTAAAAGTTATAATAGTTGATGAAGAAATGCAAAAGAAAATATGGGATAACAAATTAATTCAATTATTGTTGTTTTTGTAATTCTTAAATAATAAGCTATTTTATGGAAAAAGTACAATAAAGCAATAAAAAAAACTAATTCTCAAAAGACTGATTAGTTTAAGTTAAACCATTAAGTTATATTAGATGGTGGACATCTTTTAGAAAAGAAAATAACAGGATATTAACTGGAGTGCAAACAGAAAAACAAATATTCATCTTAAAGATTAAAAGGATGAGTCAACAGAGCTCAGTGACCCCACCAGAAAAGTTATATATGAATTGGAAGGACAATGTTGTATTCTTAAGGTGTACACGCAGATAAAGGCCAACACTTGAGTCACTTTATGTGTAGGTGATGCACACTAAGAAACATGGTACTGTAATTAATGAAGTTTATTTTTAAAAACCTATACAGTTACAAACATATGGAAGAAGAAACATGTAGCTTGGGCACAAATTAGTACTTTAATTATTAAAACTTTACTATTTTTTCATCTTCCTTCTGATGACTTTTGTAGATAGAGAGATCATTGTTTGCTTGACTAACCTCTCAAGGTTCTTAGGAGAACTTAGATTTAGAAAATAACCTGCATGGAACATTAGAATGGCCTCTTAGTTTTGATACCCATAGGTGGCAACTCATGCTACATGGCATTTTATTTATACTTTTTTTAAAGCACACTTCAGCAATTCAATGAAGCAGTTGTTTTGTAGTTTTAGAACTGTGGTGTCTCAGGGGGAATTCAGCTTTGCCACATATGAAGATATTTCTATTAAAGTTAGATACTGTTCTCAAAAGTAACACTACATAATAATGAAAACACACATTTCTGATCTTCAAGCCTAGATTATTTCCATTTTGTTTTCTCTTTGATTTTGATTTCTTATACTGTAGATTATTTCACATAACAACTTAATCTTGTTTTAATTCTGACTCTCTGTCTCTCTTCCTCACTCATTCCCAATTATTTCTTCCCCTGTCCATTGCTTTTCTTTCTTTCTTTCTTTCTTTCTTTCTTTCTTTCTTTCTTTCTTTCTTTCTTTCTTTTTCTACTGTCATCCCTACTACCTTCTTAGTTCACAGATTACTGGCTCTGGCTTCTGCTGTGATTAATATATCTGGTGTTAGGGCTTACAGACAGCCAGTCAAGTCATAACAATGATGGACAGGGGGTCCTCTAAAATGGGCATGAAGTATTGGTTTTGGATTCTTTTTCAGGTAGAGTCTAAGACCTTTCTCATGACCTTTATAAATTAATCTCATTGAGGAATTTTGGTGTCAATTTATATGACCCAATAGCCTTTTTCACCAGTTCTAATCTACTGAGATATGTAATGTTTTCTGTGTGACCATATACTGTACTTGCCCTAACTGTGTTAATCTAGTAGAGACCTGGGTACCTAAGTGCTGATTTTCTTATTAATGACTGTCCATTACAAGGGGCTTGGCCAGTGCCTTAAATAAATTGATTGTCTGCAGGGTGCTTTACAATAGTACACAAGTTGTTCTATGTTCCAGTTCAACCCTGGGGTTTCCCAGCAAAATTCTGCTTTTCTGCCAAAGCTTGTTATTCATGTGACTGAGTCTCCCACATTTTGTGTCTTTACTGCTAACAGTCCCATCCATTGAAGAAATGAGGCTTATAATTTATAAGATACGCCCTACTTGGTCAATTCATTTTAATTAGACATCTGTTCAGTTTGTAGCAGCCTGGTGGAGCAGTAGTTAACGTTTTCTAACAGATTAAAAAACCTGGGTTTACATGCTGGGTAATGCATGGCCTAGATGGCGTTTGCTTGTTCTGTGTTTTCTCTTTTTTATTACTTTATTCTCACCATACAAAAACACTTGCACTTGTCAAACTTCATTTTTCATTATGAACTGGAAGACAGAGGTCATTGGAAAATCAAACATTTGAAAAAAAGCTGTTTTTTGGTTTCTTTAATGTTTAGTGTCAGGCTGTGGAGGTAAAGAAACTACAATAAAATGAAATAAGCCCTGCCCTCACCATTCAATATGTGAAATGAACCCAGGTGTACTTACTGCGAGGCAGCAGCGCTACCACTGTGCCACCCAGTTTAAAAAGTAATGTTACACATTTAGATGACTATTTCTTCTTGTGCTTGATTGTTAAACTTCTGTTATATCTTGCTACTTTTTATATTTATTTTTTTTTATTTTATTAATTTTATTGCCATCCATACAAAGCAATCAAGTTTTACAAAAAAAAATTAGTTAAGAACAGATCGATCCCCACCCTGAGAGAGAGAGCAAGCCAAACGGAGTAAAATTTAAGGCTTGTAAACATACCTAAATTATTCATTAACTTATTTTAAAATATTACTGATTAGATCCTGCCATGTTTTGAAGAAAGTCTGTACAGATCCTCTAACTGAGTATTTGATTTTTCCAATTTCAAATAATATAACACATCAGTTTCCCACTGACTTAAAGAGGAGAGTTTGGTTTCTTCCAGTTTATCAGAATAAGTCTGCGTGCCAAGAGTGTAGTGAATGCAATCACAATTTGTTTGTCTTTCTCCACTTTAAGCCCCTCTGGAAGAACCCCAAACACAGCTGTTAATGGGTTAGGAGGGATTGTGAGTCCAAGGCTGTCTGAGAGGTAATTAAAATTTTTGTCCAGAATAATGTTAATTTGGTGCAGGCCCAGAACATGTGACCTAGTGAGGCTGGGACTTGGTTGCAATGTTCGCAGGTTGGATCATGCCCTGGAAACATTTTGGAGAGTTTTAGTGAGACAGATGTGCTCGATATATAATTTTGAGTTGTATAATTGTATGCTTTGCGCATATGGAGCTCGAGTGTATTCTCTGCATTGCTACTTTCCACTCCTTTTCTGATATATTAATTGAGAGATCTTTTCCCAGTGTCCTCTTGGATCTTTGAAAGGAAGGGATTGTAAAATGATTTTATATATTGTAGAGATGGAGTCTAAGTCCTTGAGATTGAGCAATATTTTTCCAGCATGGATGAGGGTGCAAGATGAGGAAAATCTGGAAGGTTCTGTTTAACAAAGTTCCTGATTTGAAGATAGTGAAAGAAATGTGCTGGAATGTTAAATTTGGAATGTAATTGTTCATAGGATGCAAAGACGTTGTCTATATAAAGATCTCTAAGCAAGTTAATTCCAAATTTTTCCAGATATTAAAACTGCATATGTTTGTGAAGGTTGAAAGAGGTGGTTCTCTTGCAGAGGTGCCACAGATAGAAGCTTCTCCGTCTTAAAATGCTTTCTACATTGGTTCCAGATTCTAAGTGAGTGGAGCACAATTGGGTTATTAGTGTATTGCCGATAGCGTGTGTTTATTGGAGCACAGAGCAAGGAATACAAAGAAGTACTGCAGGATTTTACTTCTATTGCGGTCCAAGCCTGTGTATGTTCTTCTATTTGTGTCCAGGTTCTTATCGCTGTATATTTGCTGCCCAGTAATAAAACTGGAAGTTAGGTAGAGCCATGCCGCCTTCTGCCTTTTGTCTTTGTAGGGTCGCTCTTTTGATGCGTGGATGTTTTGAATTCCAAATAAATGAGGTTATTGTTGAATCTAATTGCTTAAAGAATGATTTATTAATGTATATTGGATGTTTTGAAATAAAAAAGGAGCTTAGGAAGAATATTCATCTTAACAGTGTTAATTCTTCCAGCTAGTGTGAGATGAAGGGTTGACCATCTATGCAAGTCTTGTTTAATTTTTTCCATGCAGACGTGAAATTTTGTTGATAAAGAGCTTTATGTTTACTTGTGATGTTTACCCAGGTATTTAAACTGTTCTGCAATGATAAAAGGTAGGGTGTCTAATCTAATATTATATGCTTGAGAATTCACTGGAAAGAGTACACTTTTATTCAGATTAATTCTGAGACCAGAGATCTTTTGAAATTCTGTGAGTGCTGCTAAGACTGCAGGCACAGAATTTTCTGGGTCCGATATATACAGTACCATGTCATCTGCATATAATGAGATTTTCTGTTCCAGTCCTTCTCTGCTAATCCCCTTTATCTGATCAGTATTTCGACAATGTATTGCCAGTGGTTCAATGGCAATTGCAAACAGCAGGTGACAAGGGCATCCTTGTCTAGTGCCACGTTCTAGTTTAAAGTAGTCTGAGCAAATGTTATTGATGCAAACTGAAGCTTCTGGGTTAGTATACAGTAATTTAATCCATGCACAAATGTTCGGCCAAACCCAAACTTCTCCAATGTAGTAAAAGGTATTTCCATTCAATCATGTCGAATGCTTTTCTGCATCCAATGATAATAATATTTCTGGGGTGTTTGATTTAGTTGGTGAGTATATTACATTAAACAGGCGTCGAAGATTTGAAGATAAGTGTCGGCCCCTAATAAATCCAGTTTGGTCTTGTGATATTACGAGGGAGCACTTTCTCCATCCTTCTAGCTATGATTTTAGAGAGTATTTTAACGTCGTTATTCAGAAGTGAAATTGGTCTGTATGATGCACATTGTAATAAGTCCTTATTTTGTTTTGGAAAACAGTGATTAGTGCTTGGCGAAAGGTTTGTGGAAGAGATTGGTTATCTCTGGCTTCTGTAAATGTTGCTAATAGGAGGGAGCTAGCTGAGCGGAGAATTTCTTGTAAAACTCTGCAGGGTAGCCATCAGGGCCTGCTGCTTTCCACCTTGGAGTGACTTTATAGCATCTAGTAATTCTGATAATGCAGAGGTTTATCAAGTTCCTCCACACTAAAAGCGTCTATTTGTGGTATCTGTAATGTATCCAGAAATGCATTAGATTGTGTATTGTCTTCTTTAAACTCAGTAGTATATAGGGATTTATAGTAGTCTCTAAAAGTGTGCATTATATTTTTGTGTTCATTGATTTTATCTCCGTTATGTTAGTGATTACGAGATTGCGTTGCACTTCTTGCTTGTGAATTTGTTGAGCTAAAAGCTTATTAGCTTTCTCTCCATGTTCATAATAATGATGTCTGGATTTGTAAATTAGTTGTTCAGTTTCTTTAGTTGTCAAGAGGTTTAATTCTGAATGTAGAGCCTGCCTCCTCCTATGTAGAGTCTCGCTTGGTAGTCTGGCATGTTCTTCATCTATTTTAGTAATTTCGCTTTTTATCTCTGCTACTTTCTTGGCTTCGGATTTATTTCTGTGGGAAAGATATGAGATAATCTGTCCTCTTAAGAAGGCCTTAAGAGTTTCCCAGAGTATTCCTGCAGAGATCTCGGGGGATGTATTTGTCTCTAGAAAGAATTTGATTTGTTTGGATATAAATTCAGTACAATTCTCGTCAGCTAATAGAAGCGGTTGAGGCGCCATCTGGGGTGAGTGTATGGGGCTTAGTAATTTCAGCTCCAAGATCATAGGTGCATGGTCAGAAATAACAATAGCATCGTATTTACAAGATTTAATCTTAGGCAAGAAGTTATTGTCTATAAAGAAGTAATCAATCCTTGAGTAGCAATGATGTACTGGTGAGTAGAAAGAATATGTTCTTGAATTTGGGTTTAAAAACCTCCAGGGATCTGATAAGTTGTGATCAGTTATAAACTTTGTAATTATCTTTGCGGTGTTAGATGCTTCCCCTGTGGAGGAAGTCCTATCTAAAAGTGGATTTAGAACACAATTAAAGTCCCCAGCCATTATAACTTTATGAGTGTTCAGATTGGGAATGGATGCAAATAAATTTTGTATAAATTCCTTATCATCAATATTAGGTGCATAAACATTTATCAAAATCATTTTACAGTTAGATAAGTCTCCCATGACCATTACATATCTCCCTTCAGGATCCAATACTACATCTGATGCTACAAATGGTACTGTTCTATGTATGAGAATTCCCACCCTCTAGTTTTCTTTGTAAAACTAGAATGGAACATTTGGCCAGTCCAGTCTTTTGCAGCCGGAACTGATCCTTGCTTAGTAAGTGGGTTTCCTGTAAAAATACTATTTTAGCATTTAGACCTGTTAGGTGAGAAGTACTTTCTTTCTCTTTAATTCGTGATTCAGGCCTTTAACATTCCAGCTTACGCAGTTAACTGTCCCATCATGGAGACACTGATTCTGAGTTTTTGATGTCATTTTATAGTCTTAACTGGAAGTGAGATAGTTTAGGTCTTAATTTCCTATTTCCCCAAGAGTTGTTGCCATGCAGCTTATTATTACGTTGATAGTTATAATTATAAAGATTAATAGGATAGATTAGGTATAGATCAAGCCTGCTCTCTTTCTCTCCCCTTAACCCCCCACCCTTCCTTTTTGCCTCCCCAAGTGAGGCTAAAACCCACTTCACACAGTCCCAGTCCTCTGACATACCCAGAGACAGAGCATGTCCAAAGCAAAACAAACCCCAATGCAGCAGCGTTTTAGGGTTAAAAGATTGAGATATCTATTACCAATATAGTCTAAAAAAAAAAAAAAGAATTTTGCACTTAAAATATATATACAGTGGAACTTCTGTATACGTCCTTAATTCGTTCCAGACCCTTTGACTTATTCCAAACAGGAGTATACCAAACAAATTTTTCCCATAAGAAATAATGGGAAAATGATTAATCCGTTCCCATGAAAAAAAAATCCTATTGCTATTGGCATATTATACATTAATGGGGTTGTATAAAATAATTTAAACACTGCTTAATACTAAAATACATAAATACAAAAGCAATTAGATGAAATAAATGAAAATTTAACCTCACTTTACTTTTTAATAACATCTTTGTTTTTCACAATCGTAGATACCGTCGTTCTCGGCAAACGGTATGCAACAGCCATGTCCCGGATCCGCATGCCACCTTCGTACTTTTCAACAATCAATTCAAATTTACATGAAAAAAAACACAAAATCACGTTGTGACGATGCGGGTTTGCTGTATGCTCCCATCTGCTGCCAGGGAGCCCTTGAACCCTACACCGTCAGTAATGTGCCTCACTGCTAACCTCATTGGTAACAACAAAGCAAGGGGATGGTGAAAAAGTGCAAAGTGCTTTTATTAAAACAATTAACAAAACAAGGTGTTCAAATTAAAGTGCAGTCCCCAAAGTTCCAAAAAATAATCCATAAAATCAGAAGTGAAGCGTGGAGGTTAAAAACAATAGAAAAAAGTCTTCTTAAAAACAACGAAGTTAAAATAGAGCAGGAAGCATTCTTTTTTTTTAAAAAAAAAAGAAGAAGCCCAGTGCCTTTTTACCTGGCGGCCCCCCTGCTTCCCAACAGGGGAGTCGACCTACTTGCAGCTGACGTTAACTCGCTCGCTCTCTCTCTCACTCACTCAACCTCCCGTCTGTTCTTTCTTTTTCCTCCCCTTCTAGCCGACTCGCGCTTCTGTTTATCAAGATAAGCAGCCCCAGGAACAATCATGAATGCGGACGGTCCCTCACAAGTGCACTTTGGTGAGAAACGCCCACATTGCGAATCGTCCTGACAACCTTCAGCCACATAACCACCACACCCCTCACCAAGTTGCAAGCGCGGTGATTATTTATTTTAAAGGTGGACTTTGACAGAAGCTGTGGACCCGCTATATCACACACGTGAAAGTTCACAGAGATTTATAGTGCGGGTTGTTCACTGAATGCTAGCAACTGGGGCACTAACGCTCGTGGGCAGTCGTGGCTTTGTCTCGAGAGAGGTAAACAAGGTTAGCACGCGAGTCATATTCCAAACAAAGGTTGTATACCAAGCAAAATTTTTCATGTCCAAACAGGACGTATAATAAGTTGGACTTATTCCAAAGCAGACGTATACCGAGGTACCACTGTATAGTCTTCAGCAATTTTAGTGCATTAAGATGATACACCCAGATAATAAACCCGGGTGTTAAAAATGTGTCCAGAACAAGGATGACAAGTCTTAATGCAGTAAAAGCAATTACAATAAACCAAGTATATGATATTGAACAGTCTCGTTTAGGGTAGAGATGAAATAATTGGAAAAAAAAAAGAGAAAAAAGAAAAAGTAATTAAGCACAATAAAACATAAACAGCGCCCTAGTAATACTAAGTAATAATGAGAATATATGCTGATAAAAACCTGTATTTTAAAACAAATAGATTAGACTGTAGATTATTAATCCTTGCTTTATCATTAACCACCATGACTCACTATTATGTATCAGAATAGTCCCGGGATCAGCTTTCTTAATTCCTTTTCTGCTTCTTTCTTGCTAGCGAAGACATAGAATTGACCCTGCCATTCCACTTTTAGTTTTGCCGGATACAAGAGGCTGTATTTGACTCTGGCTTGCCGTAACCGCTGTTTAATGCTGTAGAAGGCTGCGCTTTTAGTAACTGTTGCTAGAGAGAAGTCAGGGAAGATACGAATGTGGTTATTTTCATATATAATATCTTCCTTGTTTCTGAGGAGTGCCATCACCTCTAGCTTAAATGATAATCGTTCAAAATGAACTATAAAAGATCTGGGTCTGGGTCTAACGGTGTTTGATCTGTCCTTTATTTCCTGCCTCAGGCGTGGTTACATCTCTTTTTCGCGGGACGTATAATGCTGCTCACATTGTGAAGGATGGGCTGAATGCACACTCAGGAGATGTGGTCAGATCAGCTGCTGTCTTTCTGCTGCTTCTAGCAAGCTGTGTGTTCTGCTTGTCGCACTTTGTGTCGATCATTTAAAAGCCTGTACAGCAGCTGTACTTTTGCCATTTTGCATCTCTGCCACTCACAGGGGGGGGGAGCTGAACGCATGCTAAGGAAATGACGGATCAGCTGCTGCTACTGCCGAGGTGTGTCGATCATTTAGAAGCCTGTACGGCAGCTGTCCTTCTGTCTCACTGCCTTGTCTTGCGTGACGTTAAAGTGTCTCTCACGGGGCGTCAAATTGTTTTCCGAGAAAATCACATCTTGCCTCCCTGGTCTCCCTGCCAGGATTTTTTTTTATAATAGAGAGATAAGCTACCGTGGCTGTCTGTTAGTTTGTGAGCTATAGGTGATTTAAAATCCTGGACAGACAATTTGACCAATTGACCTGAAATTTGGTACACATATACTACGTGACCTCTACTGTCCGCTTTCAGAGTGATGATTTGTATTACTCTTTTTATTTTTATTTTATTTTATTGTAGAATCAACTCTTGGCAGCGGGCAACAGGGCGGCCGTGCGGTGCATGTGTACGGTGCCGTTCTCATCCCTACCACCTTCGCTATTACTTCCTCTAGCTCTTCATATCTTAAATCATTCTTGAGACAGATTGAACACTTAAGTGCCAGCTTAAGTGAAAAATTAAAAAAAAACGTACTAAGTAATTGCAGACTTAATCAGTTTTAACACAAAATAATTCCAATGGAAGAATAGAAGAAGCAGGCCACTAGAGTGGAGAAAACAAGAGCTGCTCACGAAGCTGTAAGCACATCAACTTCTGAGCAAACGAATGCTAAACGTACAGAGAAAGAGGATGAAAACTATAAGTGTATTCACTGTACGTTATGGTGCAGACCACCATTACTGGTCAGTTCCCTATTTAAAAAACATGGGTCATTGCTACTGAACATCTTAAAGATGTTTTAGATGAGTTCCAATACACAATTTGCATTTGAACTTTATGATTTTGAGGTTACAACTCTGACATTATTTAGTCAGTCCCAGAATGCTTAGTCAAACCACTGCAGATATGTGCGTGCGTTTTAAAATTTACAGGAGAGTACTGTGGAGACTTTTCACACTTTTAATACTGGTTTATTTATTCTATGCCCTTTTTTGTTTATGAAATCAAGCAAAAGGCTGTGTGCAAGCCAGAACCTACTCCAAACTTAATTTGCAGAAATGCCATTTTCACATTGACATGATTTTTTTGTTTCTTGGTGCAATTCAAGGAAAGTGGAGTTATTACTTCCCCTTTCTAATGATGCATCTGAACATTTCCGATCTGAAAGCTTAAGGCAGTTATATAATGTTGTCATAAATATGGCAAAAATGGGTGTGAAGCCTCCTAATAGCCTTCAAAAACAGGCCAGGACCTTCACCAACCTACACAGTTGTAGCCTCACCCCTTGACAGCCAGTCCCCAAACTCAATAGGCAGGCTGTGTTTTACACAAGTTCAAAATGGGGACCAGGATTTAAAATTTTCAGGACACATACAAAAGTGTCTGTCAAGAGAGAGGAATTGTAAAACTTCTATCTTGATAAGCAAAGTCCAAACAGTGAATCATCATAAGTGAAGAATTTATTCAGATTTAACAAAAACATGAAGAACAAGGAAAAATAGCAAAAAGGAGTTTCCTAAAATCAATACAATGTGAACAACTCCCAATATGAAATCCAAAAATCAGTAATCCTAGAGCAAAACTGAAATATCAAAAAAGCAAAGAAATCAATCAATATTCACAATAATAAGTACAACAAACCCAATGAACCACTGCTGGGACTTTTTCTTTCACCTCAAGGCTAAGGGTGGTCCAAGCAGATGTGAAATCAGGGGTTCCACCTACAAAGTAGAAGGAATGTCACAATACTTAAATACATACAAACATCAAACAGTAAACAAACCTAACAGATATTGCACAAACAAAAACATATAAGAATAATACATTAAATAATAACCGAAAATAAATTTAAGCCAGGGAAGAAATACTGGCTGTAACATAACACAGGATTTCTGACTTGAATTGAAGCTGAGTATCCATTCTACCATTCCAGCATTCGTTCCACTCTCCTTTTGCAAATTATGGTATCCATAGGTTCTTAGGTTCAATATTGTCACAGTGCAGAGTACAATGAAATTCTTACTTTCATGTGCTAATCAACATTCAACATGTATCCACTCTCCGGGTCTGAATTCTATAATCCTGTTGTAACGTAAGGGTGCATTTACACTGACTAAACACAGTGTGCAGATTGAGGGGGCAGCCCGTTAACCATGAGTGTCAAAACCTTCCTCTTATGTACAAAAGGTGTTATATCTTTTATATCTTTTACTTCAGCAAGAACGAAGTGCATAATATATATATTTTTAACTTTGCCCACCAGCAAGCTGTCCTTGTGAACTGAGAAACAGCAGTAATATGGTAAATGTTTGGACTTTTCAGATTCTATCTGAAAAAAAATATATATACCAATGACTGTAAGAGCAGCCACTTAAACATTTCTTTTGCAAACTGGTTATTCTACAGTACAGATCAACAGCAGTATGTGGAATATCATCAGATTACATTTTATGTATGATACGCTATCATATAAAAAAACTTAAATATTTTACATACAGCTACTTGGGATCATCTGGGATTATAATTTGTTTCATCTCCAGCTTTCAATTTCTATACAAAGCTGACAATCTAAATTTCTTATTTTTTATCATGTGATTAGTAAAAATACTGCATCTTGCATTTCAGTTAAATTTGCAGAGACACACGTAGCAGTCCTCCCACTGGTTGTGGGAGTACCTATGGGATGTACAAAAAAGGTGTTATATCTTTTATATCTTTTACTTCAGCAAGAGCTCTTCCTGGTGATATATATTCTTAACTTTGCAAACAAGCTGTCCTTGTGAACTGAGAAACAGCAGTAATATGGTAAATGTTTGGACTTTTCAGATTCTATCTGAAAAAAAATATATATACCAATGACTGTAATTACTTTGACATACCACATTTCTTTCAGACTGGTTCTTCTACAGTACAGATCAACAGCAGTATGTGGAATATCATCAGATTACATTTGATGTATGATAATTTCATATAAAAACTTAAATATTTTACATACAGCTACTTGGGATCATCTGGGATTATAATTTGTTTCATCTCCAGAGCTTTCAATTTCTATACAAAGCTGACAATCTAAATTTCTTATTTTTGATCATGTGATTAGTAAAAATACTGCATCTTGCATTTCAGTTAAATTTGCAGAGATTGGTGCTTCTTTGTCCTCCCACTGTTTGTGGGGTACCTATCTGTCTCAATACAGAATCATTTATCTTCAGTAAAAAAGACTATAGGGCTTTAAAAGGTGAAGAGAATAATATTTTGGCTTTTGTAATTTTATGACTATTTGCTGCACCTTTGGTTTCATTGTGTTTTTGTTATGAGCAATGACATATTATTTACTGTTGCCATGTGTAGTTTCCAATCACTTGAAATTCTACATTGATATTTGAAGCTATCACGGATTACCTGTGCTTGTGGATAAAATAACATAATTTATTGTCCTACTCTAGAGAGAGTTTATGTATTTCTGGTAGTCAGAATTTTGGCTTTTGTTTTATTTTTTTGAATTTGATTTTGTTTTTGATCTTTTGGCCAACAACCCCTGCCTTTCTTTTATCTGCTGGCCCTATTAAACTTTGCCTTCAGGCCTATTTTTTCCATCTCAGTTTCAGCAGTCTGGAGATGATTTTGGGTGAAGACTCAACTAGTGGGTGTTAAATAACAGGTTCATGAGAAGGAAAAAAAGAAGGGAAAAGGGTTAAAGAAATGGGTTGCTTCTACGGTATTTGAGAAGTGGGCTGCTTTTTCTTACAGTATATCAGATCACTTGATGTGTTCAGTCATATTTTATAGTTAACTTAAATAAATTACACCCTTTCATCCTCTATCTCAACCTGCTTTTCCAGTGCCCGGTTGTGGAACGAGTTCTTTAAATGTATAGATATCACAAAATTGACTGAAGTGACAGATTTCCTGGGGGCAGCTAAATCACTAGAAATGGTCCCAGACAGAAGATAAAGCTGGACAGAAGTGTAGCATATTTATGTTTAGTGGAATTCCATTTAACAGTCAAACAAAGGAAGAAACATACGTTTTAAACATAGGTTTATTGAGTTATTATTGTCACACGCTTTATTAATGCTTGCATTCCCAGACCTGAATACAGTAGAGGAGTCTCCTACCATGAAAATCAATCAATCAATCAATCATGTAATACATTACATAGCCAGTTTATCTATCTGTCAGTTACATTGTGCCTTTCAAACCTATATGTCTATCTTATATTGTGGCAGTGTTATGTACTTGTTTTATATAGTGCCTTCGATAAATCTCTTTCTGTATGCACATCTGTAATTCTTTATGTTATATCTATCTGAGAGTGTGTTTCATATCTAAAATATCCAATATAGAGCTTTTCACTTTGTTTATCTGACAGAGTTTTGGGGTGAGATAGTTATACTCACTAATCACTCACATGGTGCGAGTAACTGGTGACATGTTGTGTAATGATTAGTGCATACAAGTAAGAATTTCACAATTAAATGTCTTTACCTAGTAATTTACTTGGATTTGTATAATGTATTGTCCTTATTTTTATTGTAGCTAAGAGAATTGAGATTTCTGATCACAAAATGCTACAGGAACTTGAATGCCCGTGCTATAAAAAAATATGGGAAACTTTGTAGTTGCTACAGGCACCATGGTGGACAACCCTCCTGGCTTTAGAACTTGGTTCAATTTATAACCTTTTCTTTGTGTGTTTGGATTTTCTGTCATAGCCCAGTCCATTTTACAATAATCAACCCTAATTTTGCCCCCTATTTTGAGGAAGCTTGAATGCTTATTACAGTGGGCTTAGCATCTCCTCCTAATAAATGAAAAATGAGAATTAATAAAACAGCTGGATACATGAGTTCATGGATGGGTGCTTTCTAGCACCATGTTCAGAAATAACCTGGAGACATAATCTGGTGCATTTTTAGTAAAAAACATGATTTCTCTTTTATTGAATGCAAAGTTTACTTGTGTTAGAAGGTTAATTTTAACTGGCTACTTACTCAGTCCTCTTATTACACAGTAAGCAGCAGGTATTTGGATTGTGGAAACTACTTTGGATGAGTAGTTGCCATAAAGTGTGGGTGTTTTTTTCTTTTTACAATGAGCGTATGACAAAACACATGTTGTGGCAATGTGCACAATTGTTTTGCAGTCTACACTCTGCAAAACAATAAGTGATGGCCCTTCAGACATCAGGTTTTGATTTCAAACAGCACTATTTTTTCTAATATAAAAGTATTGTTTCTGTATTTAAAATGAATCCAACAGTGTTTATTTCAAATTTCTTATGAGGTGTGGTTTGAGATCATAGTGCTTCCTACTCTTGTTTCCAGTAAAGGAGTAGATTTAATTCCCATGCCTGAATTTTGTATGTGTGTCCTCAGGTTTTCCTTTCACATTCCCAATAACTTCAGGTTAGGTTAATTAGTGCTTCCACCCTGGCACAGACTGAGCATCCCTAATCCAAAATGCCTGGGGTCAGAAGTACTTTAGATTTCCAAATATTTGCATATTTTGCATATTTGCATTTTCCTAAAACACCCTCCATCTTTTCCTCCAGCCCAGACACTTTATGCCACAGAGGTTTCAGGGAGAAAGCAAAAGAAACTGAGCAAAAGCAGAGAAAATAAAAAGCTAAAATTACTCTTATCCATTCAGAATCTGTTGCATCACTTACTAGCATAACAACAGCAAACAGAGTTTACATAGGCATTGTGGTGTATGTATGTACGGTATGTTAAAGCACTCCAGCTATATTCCGACATGGCATGTTTGCATTTCCATTTTAGACAGTAAAGTTAACTTCCTTTAGTCATTTGCTTAGATGTGGAATCAAAAGATGGCTGCTGTTGTCATTAGACACATTTACTGATTCAGTTGTTTTGAGTGCTGAAATCTGCATCTTCTATGGCTCTTTGTGATAAACTCTCTTAATGACAGTTCTTTTCACCTTCTTTTGATGGGGTGTAACACGTTGTTTATTACAAATGCATATTTTACAATTCATATTTTCACAAACATGATGTACCTGTCAGTTCTTTCAATCTTACATCGAATCCTACACTATTGTCATAACTGAACAACAGCAATTTCAGTTTATGATTTTGGAGCATTTCAGATTTTGAAATTTTGGATTAGGAATGCTCAATCTTTAGTATGAATCCCATCTACCTCTTACCGCACTATGTAAGTGTGGGTGGGTGTGTGAGTGGGATCTGCTAGAGACGAGAATGTTTCCTGTATTGTGCCCCCTAATAATGGAATAAGCTCCAGTTCTCTGCAGCCTGGAACTTGATTATAAATCCATATTACAGGTACAGTCATACTAGAGAATAAATCCAATGGATTAAGTTGCTATAGAGATGAAAGGAAAACTTTTTGTTTCAATTGAGGGTGACTGTATAACATTGAACATTCAACATTTATAAAACCATAAACCACAAGGCTGGGCTGTTGTTTACACGGAAACCATTATAGTACCAATCTAGTCCACTAAAGGAAGCAAAAACTGGCCAAATACAACAACAGCCAAGTCACCACTGAGCCTCTTGACCATCTCCTTGCTTTATATTTATTGTTCAAATCCCATTTGGGTGGTACACCTGGCACATTTCTGTTGTCAGTATGTTTTGAGGGGTAAATACTGTCTCAGATTACCAATATGACTCACTACACAGCTAAGCAGGCTAGATCAGCCCTTGAACAGAGAAGAGACTGTTTAGTTTAACATTCCTAATTTAGGAGTGTACAGTGACACATATCAATATTGTATTGCAATGATATTTCCCTTAAAGAAATTCAAAATGAAATAGCTTGTCTTTCTCTAAATCACTTCAAGGACGTGGAATGCAAGCTATGCAGTTGAACTGGTTTCTTTGAAAATTACTGAATAAAGATGAAAGGGAGTTACAGTGTTTCGATATTCAGAAGTGTTTATAAGTCATTAATGAAAGATATAGCAGGATATTGGTTAGGTCTTTCCTTGCAGTTAATGCTATTGGACTAGACTCTGTTTTCCCATGACCCTTTAATTGGATTAAGTGAGCTGATGTGCCTAAGACTGAGCTTAACAAACATGCTAAGAGCCATAGAGTGACTCAGCATGGCTAGCATTGCTGTTATCTGTGAAGCAATGCCCTTACTGCATTGTATCAGGCACGCATTCTGAACATTGTAACAGTAGGTACGGCTCAATTAAATTTAATTTTACCAAAGAGTGGTTGATAGATTCAAGTAAGCTGATTGACATTGATTACATACCATTCATTTTCTGTTTGAACCTGTAATTTAGCTGATATTTTCTTTGCCTATGAGGCCACATATTACAAAAAGCTCTGGATTCTTGCTAAACTTGAAGCTTTCTTCCCTTTAACATATCTATAATGATGGTTTTCCGTGTAGGTAATATCAGTAGTTGTAGAGATATGTGTTATGAGGTTGTGGAGTGACAACAGAGTCCATGCTGTGCCACCACAGCCACACTTTGCTCAACCCCAACTAAAATTTCCTCATGGTGTTTCTAAAACAAGCAGCACAAAGTTAAGTCAGGTTCCTAGCAATTCTCATGCAGTCATTACTAGTTTCCCTTTGGCTTTCCTAACCTGTAGGTGGCCATTTTCTCCGGTTATGCTCTAGACATAATTTCTGATCAATATTCTCACTAAAGTTTGGTTGCCTGCATGCATAATTGTCATTTTATTAAAGATTAGCTGTGCTGCCTGCCAATGGGTTGAAATCTAGGTAATCAACACAGACCTCAGCATTAATATTTGCAATGCAATATGTTGTGTGCCGTTTGGTATGGGATTTGTAAAAGCAGTGTTGATGTTTGTGATGTGCCATCTATTGGAATGACAAATGCAATGCATTTTATTACTATAAATGTTTGTGATGCAACTGGACGGACATACAGACAGACAGACACACACACTTATCCTTTTATTAAGGTGGATACAAATGTCAGAATGTGCAAATATAATGCTTCTAATTGTCCTTTAATGAGACATAATGGGGAGGAAGCCTTATGAAATTTTGTAATTGGGAACAGCTTAAGATTTTAGTAAATATAATAATATGTAGATCTAGTTTTCTAATGTTCGTGCAAAATTTTCCGTTAACAAGTTTCCAACTGTGTCCCCTTATTCTTGATGAGCTCATTTTAAAATAACAGTCTCGATCCACTGTAATAATCCATCCATCCATTATCCAACCTGCTATGTATCCTAACTACAGCTTCATGGGGGTCTGCTGGAGCCAATCCCAGCCAACACAGGGCGCAAGTCAGGAAACAAACCCCCGGGCAGGGCACCAGCCCACTGCAGCACTGTACTAATTCCCTTCATAATTTAAAACATTTCAATCATGTCTCCTCTTTATCTTCTTTTGCTTAAACTGAAAAACAGCCAGGCTGTCCCTTCATTATGGATTAAATGGCAAGTGCTTAGAAGATACTGGATACCAATAGACTATACAGTCTGTGCTAATAGGCTTTCTAATCCTTCTGTAATCACCATGGCTTTGCTTGCATTACAGATGATGACTCCAAGCTATCGTTGCAGCCAGGAGATGTCATCCGTGCTGTGGAAATTGTGGACCAGACCTGGTGCTGGGGATACACTGAAGATGGTCGCCAGGGACTCTTTCCTGCCACTTTTGTAGAAAAGCTTTAAAAAATAGATGTGGGAATGTCCCAATGTTCAGACGGAGTGCCTGCTTGCCATCTAATTCCATGACAGAACATGATGTTGGTGTTAATGCAGCTGTCTTCATTTGTGGGCTCACTGACCATTAACTCTTAAACTAGAGTGTACATGCTTTTATCCTAATAGCGGCCTTGATAGCTGTCACGAAAGATAGATTTAGATAATAACATGCAAGTCTGGCACTTGCCGGAGCCCCGGTAGCTTTTTACTCCCAGTATAATGCCACAGTAGCTGTTGCTATTGTATTTTATTATGCTATAAACATTACTGTGTATTTTTCTGTATAGCAATACAAGTAAATAGGAGGAGACTAGTTACATCCAGTTAATGCTTCCACCCTTACTCTCTTCCACTGTGCAATAAGGCACCCCTCTTAGCTGCCTCACCCTGAGAGTCAGTGGTATTACTATCATCACTTAATCGTCCATAGATTAAACCTGGGGCTTGAGAAAAAGAACTTAATGCAACTACAACATATTATTCAATTTTGCAGCAGACCAAAATGAACCCTGCAGCTACGCAGATCCATATGGACTTCTCCAAAGCCAAGCCACTGCCATCTTTCATGCAGAACTTTTCAGATGATGTGGAATACATTATTTATGACTGGGCAATTCTTTCACAGCCTTCTATTTGCTTCATATTCCTGAGTCTGCCACCATTCAGAAAAGATATGCTGCAGGCTACATTGCCTGAAATTAAGAATTCACAGATGCATAGAATACTTGTGCTAAATCTCTAAAATATGCTTAAAGCATATGATTAGAAATCTTAACAGATCAAATAAGAACAAATTAATATAAATTCTTCATATGCTCTTCTACTTATACTGTATCTGTTCTTTTTCAATGAACTACAAACACCTAAAAATTAACATTACTTTCACTGTTGTAGAAAATTTTGAATGTGGTATTTCTTTCAATAAACCTTTCACATTTTTATTTCCTGGAATTCCACTTGATCTGTGACCTTGATGGAAATAAACCTGTCCAGAGTGATGAGTTAAAACTAACCACACATTGACAGATTTATGAATGTACATCATCAAAAAAAAAACCTAACTGCCTAATTAAAATACATTCATGCAGTGTTGGGAATTGGCCTTTCATTACGGCTTTGCTTGCAATGAAAATTAGCGCTCTGCAGGGGTTAGAATCATGATTGTCCTGATGGGTTTTTTTTTTGATATTGTCATTGTTTACTTGCATATATGTTGGTGTGGTGGCACAGTAGTTAGAGTTTACAGCTCACAGCTGATCACTGTAGTCACATTGCCACCTTGGTCACGTGAATGTTCTGCAGGTTCATTGGTTTTGATGATGCTAAATTGTTCCAATATGATGGACTGGTCTGCTTTCCTGGAGTGGTACCTGCCTTGCTGCTAGCACAGGCTTCCGCGGACTACATTCCTGAGTTAAAATAAGTGGGTTCAGAAGACGAATGAAACTAAAGTTGTTAATGAATTGGACAACAAAGTAAGTAAAATGTGAGGTGTTAAAAATCTTTCATTCTTACACAAATAATGTTAAGAATTTATGTTTTTTGTGGACCTTAATGTTTTCAATAGGAAGTGTGTCTTCCAGGGCTTTAGTATAGCCAGATTTTAAATATGTGCTAGGTTTCACCAAGATCTTATAAGTAATGGAGCTAAGGTGCTAGCTATCAAAGGAATTGGAACAGGGAAGAAGACTGTTATTTTTGATGTAAGTGCCAAAGCTAGGATGCTACATTAGCTTTGAAGTGGCCTCGTTTCTGGAGTTTAAAGTAACACTTCAGGAAGGTGAGGTCTGAATGTTATCCAACAACATTCTATTTTGGGACTTGGGATGCATGTCTAGTGGCTTTCTTTTAGAAAGTGGGTAGGTATTCTAGGATTGTAAAATTTCTGTATTATCATAATTTTGGGTATTGCTGTATGCAATGCACTAAGCTGCTTACAGACTTCTTCATATATACTGTATTGACATTACAACATTGCTCAGATTTAGACCAAGGGTATCAGTCTTCTTGGGTAGCTACAGTACTGCAAGCTTCATTCTCTCTGCATTCTGAATTAGTAATTACTGCTGCTAATGGAACATTCTGTACTTCTTTAGTTGACTTGCTTTTTCAAATTTATAACCTTTAAATGTGTCATTTTTCTCTAACCAGCAGTCAAACAATAGTGAGATGCAAATGACCAGCAAACATGGTTCCATTTGCACATTTGTGTTCCTCATATAATATCTATTTCAATAAAATCTCTGATAATAAAAATGTGAATGTTGGAAAAATATCCATCCATAAGCCATATTTATAGTGCTTCCAGAAAAAATAAAACCAATAGTTTAAAAAAATTCAGATGTAGCAGAATGAGAGCAATAGCAAAAAACAGAATGAAATAATGCATTTCATTGAGAGCAAGAATCAACCCCTAATTAAGAAACAGGTTGACGAGTTGAAAGCCCCCAGTTGGCTGAATATCTGCTGGCTGTCACTTGAATTCCAATTGTTCTGGCTGCTGATTGGAAAAAAAAGACTTACTTAAACGGTAAACATTTTAAAATGCCAGTTAACTAAAAATAAAGGTGAAATACTTAAACTCAATGAGCAGCAGTAATTCTTTACTAATGAAGAAGTGGCTGTAGCTAAAAACCTGCATTTCCTCTAGAATCTGAACTTGACACCCCTGATTTAGGTGATGTTACATTTTATACAGGCTGCAAAAACACATTATAGAGAATGGGATGCTGGTTTTATTATTAAATATACCTAATGTACCTACATAATTTTTTTTCTGTTTCATAAGAATACAAATTCTTCACTAAGACATATTTGCTTAGTTACAGAGTAAAATGTCATAGGAAACATGAGTGAACATTAATTAAAATGATTGCTCAAAATTGTCAGGTAAGCCTAGAATTTTAATAACTAATCTTTTAATGTCAGATGGTAGATTAACATCTATACTTGCTTATGCTAAAATATTACAAAGGAGTAAAGTATCAAAGTCCAAAAACATCTTGTTAATGCAGCATATTATGTTTTACAGTAAACTTGTTAATACTTTGATTCAACTTTGCCTTCAAATATATATTGGACAATTTCAGAACCCCACCACAAAATTGACTGACATCACAAAAATGATGTGGGTGTGAGGTTGGTGTCTCCTTCAAATTTTTTTAAATAAAGTGAGTTAGATGTGATGATAAATGTATAAAGTTTGCTACACTTTATCTTTAGCATTTTATCAAAACGTATATGTTTAATTTCTACTGAAGATCTGTACCTTCTACATATTAAGCTACATTGTTCTCATTGGTGACATTTGTAATTGCTGCTGTGATTACAGTGAGACAAATATTTAAATATTTATTAAATGTGTGAAGGACAAAAAAACTGCTAGGACCATGTCCTCAATTGAATTAATGTTTTTTGTCCATAAACAACATTACCGTGTGCCCAGAATGAAAGCTAGGTTTACAGTCATGGTAACAAAAAACATTGAACTGAAAAAGGTTGAGATCTCAGGACATAAAGTCCTGGTTAATGCATGGAATATAGATTGAAATTTGTAAAGAAACTGCCACCACAGTGTATGTGAGAATTGGGTTTATTTTCAGACAGTCATAACAGATGCCCAACAACTGTATAAATGATCTTCTTAAAGAATTACTGGGAGGAGATGGCTGTTGGTGAAGGCAGGGAGAGCCAGCTCAGGGTCACTTTTCCTTTATTCTGGTCAGCAGCTTCTGTTCTAGAAGGGAGGTGGTGACACGTCTTTTGAAACCCTTAGCTTGACAAGTCAAGGAGATATAATACTGTATATAATATATATGGATCTCAGTAATTTTATTTGGCTAAAAAAACAAATGTATTACATAAGGAACTGCAGTGACAAGTCCGTCAAAATGACACCTTTTATTGGCTAACTAAAAAGATTACAATATGCAAGCTTTCGAGGCCAATCAGGCCCCTTCTTCAGGCAAGATGTAATGAACTTTTTTCTTAGTTAGCCAATAAAAGGTGTAATTTTGCTTGACTTCTCACTACATTCATAATGGCTAACACAGTACAACACCCTAGTAATAAGGAACTGTAAAATGTTTTTCTAAAAAGTGAACACATTATGTATTTACATTGCAGATGACATCAATGCTTGTTTTTGGCTCCATTTCCAAACTGTCATTGATTGATAGCTGTACAACTCTGTTTTCTAATTCATTTATATGATACCAAAAAACTCCTCCCACGCCATCTTTCAGATGTGTTATAGTTATCAATATTTCACAATCAGAGTAATACAAATAGTCTAAGACCTGCATACCCAACTGCATACCAGTCAGTGTCATACAATTATTTAAAATGAGAATTCTAAAGAAAAAAACAAATGTCTCCAAAACATGAATGACATCACAGGAACATTTTCTTGTTCTGCTTGTTTTAAGCGTATGTTTCTATAAACAATGGAGCTATCTATTTCATTAGGTGGTTTTCCATATGTGGGACCAATATCATAATTTCAGAGAGTACATCTCCTAAATTGGTATAGTTTTGTATATGGGTTTGCATCCTACATGACTGTGGACTAGATTTGTTTCTCTCAGACTTTCAGCATCTGTAAAACATTTTCGTGATTACAGCAGTGGGTACTTTTTGGTACTGTAACTTTATCCCATTGCAGAAACTCCAGATTTGAAGACTCAGGTTACATGAAACTGTTTGCTGAAATGTTTCTGTAATGCCAAACCTTCACAAATCAGTCAGTTGTTCACAAAATAATGTCTTTCTTTCTGGATGATTGTATGTGGTATTAAAATATCTTGTTTTTAAACTATCTTGATATCCGTGTACTTTTTTATTTCAACCATTTATAGAAAATGTTTTGTACTACTCAAAAGATGCTTATTAGGTCATCATTATTCTCTTCAGCTCTTTCTGGTCACTTCTTTCTGTAACCAGAACACCATCTCATCTGGTTTCTAGTCAGCTTTTTCTGTGTCTCCCTAGCCAGCACTCCCTATGCCTGTGTCCAGCTGTGTCTTATCACTAAGGTTCATTAAACCTGCCTTTTTCTAAAGACATCCTGTCTTTCCTTCAGGGGTTCATATATCCATAAATGTACCATATCACATCCCTCATATACCAATCCCCCTAACCCGGCCACCCCCACCTCACCACAAATTTTACATCCTGATTTAATACTTTAAAAGAATCACCTAAAGTCATCAGACCAGTGTACAGATCATCCTAATATGAATATCATTAGGATGTCTGAAAATAAAAACCCAATTCAGTATCAGAAGGACATAAAGACACAACACAAGAGACAGGAGCAGAGCCACCATGAACAGGCAAGAAAATACACTGCTCAAAAAAATTAAAAGAATATTTAATCATCCCAGTCTAACACCAAGTCAATTAAGCTTCGGGGATAATAAACTGTCCAGTTAGGAAGCATAAGCAATTGTGAATCAGCTTCACCTGCTTTGACACAAATGAAAGTGAAAACAGGTGCACTAGAGAGGCAACTGCAAGACAACTCTCAAAAAGGGAATGGTTTTGCGGATGGTGGTCACAAAAATTTTTTATTTTTTCCTTATCCTTCCTAACTGATTTTTCTCTAGTTTTGCATTTTGCTAGTATCACTGTCACTAGTGACAGCATGAAGCAGTATCTGCAGCCAGTTCAGGTAATCCAGCTCCTCTGTCACATGAAGGTTTGCTGTGTCTCCCAGCACAGTCTCATTACCATGGTAGAGATACCTGAAGACAGGCCATTACACGAGGAGAGCAGGGCTGTAAAAGGGCTTCAAACCAGTAGCAGGACCAGTATCTGTTCCTTTGTGTGAAAAGAAATAGAAGGAGCACTGCCAGAGCCCTACAAAATGACCTCCAACTGGCAACAGTGTCCTCCAGTGGGACCTGTACTCACAGCCCATCACGGCACAACTCGATTAGCATTCGCCAGAGAATACCACAATTGGCAGCTCCAACAATGGCACCCAATTCTCATCACAGATGAAGGCAGGTTTACACCTAGCAGGCGTGACAAACTTTGAGTCTGGAAACATTGTGCTGAACGTTATGCAGCCCGCAGCATGTTCCAACATGGCTGGTTTGGCAGTGGGTCATGAGGCATATCCTAGGCAATGGTACCTTGACTGCTGTTGCAGTAAATTTTAAAAAATATTATTTTTAACAGTTTTTCTGATATTGTGGTATGTTCTAGACCAAATCGTACTGTGACACAGCACAAATTATAAACCTATTATTAACCGAGTACAAATAAATAGTAAGAAGTAGTAAAGCTGTAAATTGCAGTCCACATATGGTGATGGAGCAACTTGCTTCAATTACCTTTAGTGAGTCACAGGGAGTTCAAAGGAAATTGGAATGACTGTGTGATGGTGCAGGTTAAGTACACACTCCCTTGTAACTTCTTGGAGCCTGTTGATCCCATCACTGTTGATAGTCATAATAGCCAAGATGAGCCAGGCAGATGAGGACACATACATTTAGACAAGGGATAGGGGCAAAAGTGAAATGGTGCTTTTATTAAAATCAATCCATAAATCAAATTTAAAATAAAGTGCAGTGCGAAAATCTTCCATAAGCAAATAATCCAATAAAAAGAACTGCTTGTGGTAGATAAAATCAATTAAATAAATGATCTGTTAAATTTAGGTTAGAAATACAGGCAGAAACCTTCTGTTAAAAATTCAGTCTGAGATGCATCTCTTTAAAACTGATGTCTTCTCCACTTACCCCAAATGGGATCTTCCAGCAGAGGAGATGCCTAACCGACAGGCACAGCCAATCTTCTCTACCAAGTTTGGGTCCCTTCGGCCCATGGCTCCTGGCAGCATGCTGTGTCGAAACTCATTCCTCCAAGGCTTGGATCTCTGCAGCCATCTGTGGCCCTATTAGGGTGCCGTGCCGAGCTTCCCTGACTCCCGCTGCCAGGATCAGGTCCCTGTGGTCCATGGCTCCCCGACAGTGCTCCCAATCTTAGCCTCTCCTTTACTCCTTCAACTCCCGCTGACTGTTCCCGTTTCACTCCAGTTCCCTGAGCTGCTCAGCCAGAGTCACCATAAGCAGCCAAAGCATCAGCTTCACAAGGGGTTCTCCTCCTGGCTGCCTGCCTCCTCCTTTCTATCTCACTGGCTCTCTCCTGTTCCTGCGTTCTTCTTCCATCCTTTAACCTCCATTTCTCTCTATTCATTTTTTTCTATGAATCATTTCTTTCTCTCATCCTTTTCTGCTGTGCAGGCTCCTCTTATATCATCTGCCTAATTGGATGCTTCCTCCAAGGCCATAATGAGGCACCTGACTGATGCTTGCATTCGCATATGTATGTGTGATCAGCCAGGCACTCCAAACGTCCCAGGAGCGAAAGGCAATCACACACACCCACACCCAAATCCGGGCCTGCATGCTCAAGTGTGAATATTTATTTAAAATCAGCACAGCGTCACCGATCACTTATCACACATTGGAAAAACTGTGTTTAGGTTTTCTCAACAGTTAAAAAATAAGTAATTAACAATTTACCTTGGGTCTGGACACACAGTATATTAAGAAAAAAATATGTTTCTTTATATCTTAGATACAATCTTTAACCTATACAGTACATTTGAACTGCATATTGTTACATTATATTGAA
Organism: Polypterus senegalus; assembly: GCF_016835505.1. Classification (NCBI taxonomy): domain Eukaryota; kingdom Metazoa; phylum Chordata; class Cladistia; order Polypteriformes; family Polypteridae; genus Polypterus; species Polypterus senegalus. The sequence goes on from NC_053160.1 coordinate 100,336,073, forward strand.
ATGCATGTCAAATTATTTATTAGATATTACAATATATCTTATTTTCATTAGGATACGCAAGTAAAGGTCTAAAATCCTACATAAAATCTGAAAGGCAGAAACAAGGTTAATCTATCTTAGCTACTCGCACATTTTCATTATGCAAGATATTCCAGTTTATTGAATTTATAAATGATTTCAAATCATGTATAATAGTATAACTGGTGACAGCATGTAAAACTAAAACAACACTATTTTTCATTATTGTTACTTTCTCTCTCTTATTTATTTATTTAACTGTTGACCACCAATTCACCTTAAAGGTTTCCACCTCACCGAGATATTAACCGGTGGTAGATCTTTACAAATCTCGGAATGAATAAACACCTTCCTCAGTGTTCATGTTCACTTACTATGTTGTTTAGAAAGCTTCATGTTTACTCCATGGCTCCAAAAAAGTATTCCACACCAGCAAACACTTTGCATTTACATGACAATCTTGCAGATCTGTACGCTAATGCACTAAATATTATATATTGTTCCATGTTAATCATATTCCACATTCACTGCCAGAACAATGCATTTGCAAAGTGAAATGGAGGAAAAAGACTATGCGTTATGGTGTGTGAAGAATAGAGCCATGTAGAATGGAACAAATTGTAATGCTGCTTTTCCCTTCTTTCACTGCCTTTGCCTTTTTCTAATAATAATAATTAATAATTCTTTACATTTATATAGCATTTTTCTCACTACTCTCGCTCTCCACACAGGGAGGACCGAGGAAGCAAACCCACAACCTCCTTACTCCAAAGCAGCAGCGCTGCCACTGAACCACCTGTAAGGTTTTCCTGGATTTAAGCATGAAATGCAAAATACAAGATTAAATCAATATTATAATTATTTTCAGTGTTTGAAAAAAATAAGTTCAGTTGATATATTTGTTGAATGTTTGGAAATAGTTTGGAAAATACAAGATTAAATTAATATTATAACTATTTTCACTCACTATGGTGTCAAACAGATTAACTGATTTTACAATTACATACAGTATACCAGAGAAGTAGTATTATTCTGGCTAGAGCAGAAGTCCATAATCTTTTTGTTTTGAATGCCCACTATGACTTCAAATAAATTTTAGGGATCCCTATCTTAAAACATTTTCACCTTAATAATGTCTAAAAGGATAACATAAAGAATAAACAAATATGCAACTTCACATTTAAACCTGAAATGGCTCTGAATGACTGCTTCCAAAAGACAGACTGGGAACAGATGTGCAAGTCACATGGGCATGATATTGAGAGATTCAGTCACTGCATCATAGACTATTACTTTTGGTGGCTCTAAACAACAGGCCCTGCATTACAAAGGAGTTCCAAGATCTCCTAAAAGAGAAGATGAGAGCATTCAAATCTGGTGACAAAGACACTGTGGAAGACACCCAGCGAAAGCTGAAGGAAAAAATGAGTGAAGGATACAAAGCCTCCAAGGCCAAAATAGAAAACAAACTGACTCAGAATAACATTAGGGATGTCTGGAATGGACCGGCATAATTACTGGACTAAAGGAATCCAGGTGACAGTTGCTAGAAGCAAACATGGATAAAGTTAATGCCACGAAGCAATGTTTTAATAGACTTTCCCTCCCACTGCCACCTTCTTCCAATAACCAGTCCCCTCCACACCATGTCTACCAGCTCAACAGCTACTAGTACCAGTACTACTAGAGAGGAGTTCACTTCTGACCATCAGTTTGAGCTGTCCATAACTGATAATCAAGTGAGGAAACAACTGAGAAAGCTACACACAGGAAAAGCCATGGCATCAGATGGAGGCAGCCCTTGAGTTCTTAAGGCCTGTGCTGACCTTCCTTTCTTAATGTCTGTGACCTTTTCAGTCTGTCATTAAGGCTCCAGAAAGTGCTGCTGCTGTGGAAAACATCCTGCCCTGTGCCTGTTCCTCTTTATTTAATGACTACAAACCAGTCACACTTATGTGTCACATTATGAAGAACTTTGAGAGGCTGGTCCTAGACTATATGAGTCCTCTTTTGGTAGGCCACCTGGAGCTTGCCTATCGGTCACAGATTGGAGTGGATGATGCAATTAATTGTCTGCCCTACAAGGCTTATTCTGACCTGGGCAGAGTTGGCAGCACTGTGAGGACAATGTTTAATTATTTTGATACTATCCAGCCATCCCTGTTAAGGGGTAAACTCAGGGTGATGCAGGTGGATGAGCCTATGGTGTCCTGGATAATGGACAATGTTTCAAATAGACCACAATTTCTGAGACTCAAGGACAAGGTCTCTGACATGGATGTATATAACATTGGAGCACCACAGGGAAAAGCCATGTATCCATTGCTGTTTACTCAGTAAACCTCCAACTATAAATATAACACCAGGTCATGTCACTAGCAGAAATTCTCGGATGAATCTTCACTCATGGGGTGTCTTGATAAGGGGAATGACACAGTTTATAGAAGTCAGGTGGACAACTTTGTTTCTTGGTGCAGAAAGAATTGTTTGCAAGTTAACATCAGTAAAACGAAGGAACTGGTTCTTGACTTTTGTCACACTCAACCGGCTCTATGCCTCATCACTATTCTGGGAGTGGATGTGGAAGTGATGCCATGCTACAAGAATTTGTGGGTCCATATCAATTAGTGGCTGTATGATCTCATAACACAGAGGAACTGTATAAGAAAGGGCAGAGCAGACATTTTTTTTTTTTTAGGAGACTGTGTTACTCTAATGAGGGTAGTGACGTCCTTTACTTCTTATACAACTATGTGATGGCCAGTGTGATTTTCTACACTGTTGTGTGCTGGGCTGGTAACATCACTTCAAGAGAGGTCCACTAAATCAATGAGCAAATTAAAAAGGACAAGCTCAGTTGTTGGACACACTTTGGATCCCATGTAGGTAGTGGCAAAGGAGAGAATTAAAGCAAAAAAATGAATGCCATTATGAACAATGCTATACATCTTCTCTCTGACATACTAACATTGAGTACTTTGAACAAAAAATTATTCAACAGAAGTGTGTCAAGAAACACTACTTGGGCTCCTTTATACCAACATGAATATGTCTGTATAATGCCTCACTGTGACTGCAACTGCCATGTTGGAAGTTTTTTCTTTTTAGTCATTTTGATTTGTATTTATTTATTGAGCTTCTGTAAAAAGCAAGATATCCCTCTGAGTTCAAATAACATTTTATCTACAGTATCTATCTATTGTGGCGAGTGGCTGGGGCTGCTGCCCAGCCGGGATGCCCAAGAGAACCAGAGGAAGGCTTGTACCTCCTCCAGACCATGAGGGGACGACTGCCCTGGTTGCTTTGGGGACCACGGGTAAAGAGCTTGGAAGCTCAACCCTGTAGGGGCCCATGGTCACCGCCAGGGGGCTCCCCACTGCTGTTGGAGCCCTGGACCTCAGCACTTCCACCACACCCAGAAGTTTGGACCTGAATTTCATTTATAAGGCAGTCATACCTGAAAGTTGCTGCTAAATGTTAAGAGCACCTTCATAGCTGTATCATGACATGCTTGGCACTCAGAACCAGTGAACAGTGACTGAAAAAAGAACTCAGTTTGCCACCTTACTACAGGTCAATGAGTTATTCCAATACTTGTAGGGAAAAATATCTGGAAGCTTTTCAACATTATAGTCAGTGAATCAGTTATCAATCCATATCTAATTTGCTGCCTGTGTAGGGAAATAAAACTCTAACTTGTTTAACCATAATATTATTCTGTACCAAAACTCAATGCACAAACCAAAATCATAACAGAATGTAGCAGACATCCAGGCACTGGAAGACAAAGATAAAGTACACATTATTTGCTGTGAAGGTATCCATAATCTTGGAAAAACTGGAAGTCCACCACATGGACATTTATTTCTGATGTTCTGATGATATCTAGAATCATGACTTTTAATTATCATGCAATAGCAATGGGAGATAACAACAGAGAAGTACCCTGAGTACCAAAATGGTGACAACCATGAAAAACAATATGACAGAAAGGGAAAAATAAAAATATAATGTTAAAAAATTGAGTGGTTTAGAAAAAGACCAACAGATATAAGTATAAATTATAAAAATAATAATCTTACAAAATCATAACATTTATAATTCACTAATTACCCATTCAAATGTGATTGATGTGTCCCACTTGGTATTTAACAGAAGTGTTACATTTAATTATGTACAATTTGTTTCCTGAAATTGTCCTGTCAAGTTAATATTGAGAGCAAAACTATTGTAACTTTCTTTATAGCCATTAAAGATGTCAGTTGAGAAATGCATGTTGACCAATCATAAATGAATCTCTGTTGCTCAAAAAAAATCATAATGAATAAAATACTAAGTCTCTCAATTCTCTGAGAATTGTTTTTTATCCATAACATAGGTACTTTGGTTCATCCCAAAAGGGAAAGCCAAATACCACAAAAAAAACATGTACTAAATGAAATGTGACAATTTAAATTAATTTGCTAAATGATTAAGAATTCGCAACAAACAAAAACATCACTAAAAGTCACCAGTAGTTAAATAAAAGAAACAAAAAATAAGGAAAAAATAAGAGAACTGAAAGAGAACATAATTCAAAATGCTTAATTTAAAAAATTCAAAGTACAGAAACTAAAATTTAGAACTTTTATTACATAAAATAAATAACTGAGATAAAAAAACAATAATCAAATAAATTCTGCTCACCAAATACTAAATCAGGGAAGTCAAAATAAAAAAAAAAAAAAAAAACACAAATATGCAGTAGACAAAAACCACAATGTTACAAAATGCAAACTATTGCCAATGCAAGAACGCAGTGACTACACTTGTTTCAAGCTGCTCTCAGGTAACTGCAGCTCAACGGATGCATGTAACCAAATGAAAATTTTCACCCCACTATAATAAATTAATACAGATACTTAATTTACATTAAAATGTAATCAATATAAATAACACAAACCAATAACAGGTAGTAATTAACAAATAAATAACAATTAACAAAACTAAAACCAGAAAAGAAGAAATTAAAAAGGAGGATAAATGAACATTACAAAAACTAAAATTAAGAATGTGACTATTTTGAAATCCCCCATACTGTTTTCCAAATTTGAAAAAAAAAACATTTGTTTAAATTCCTGTGCAGGTCCCATCAATCTATACGTGCATCTTTGCATCTCACAACAATTCAATTTCAGGGTTTAATTTTATGCAGAATTTATTCTGAAACTGTTCATTTTTTTAATCATATTATATTGCAATGCCATTTTGTTTCCCATCTTGGAGCCACTGTGTTGGGTTTATGTTTCTACAATTTCCATGGAGGTGTTTTTCCAGAATTCCAGGGTGTGCTCATTTGTGATGTCAGTTTTGTAATGATTCAAAGATCACCTTGTTTTGCTGCATCAAAAGATCTGGCTTTGATGAAAGATCTCCTTGTCTCCCAGTTTTGACCTTTGTCCTGTTATTGACTTTTTTATTTTCATTTTCATTTCCTTTAAATTCACAATGTGTGTAAAAAGTCAAAGATAATCCAGGACAATTTTAGGAATATTTTAAGTCCCTGGATCAATATTTTACATCTCAGAAAGAAAACAGGTTCAGAAGAAACATCTGGTCACCCTATGCATTGTCTCTTATAGAAAGTGTGCAGTGCAAAGTTGTCACACAGCTCCACAAAATCAAGCATGACAATGTTTGGTGATTGCACATTCTTATCTTTTACAATCTAGGATTTTTTTACGTATTATTTGGTCTCAAATATGACAAATGAGTATTTGAACTTAATTTGTGATTCTTATGTGAACCAATATCAGCATGGTATCATAAGATACAATTCTAGCCACACACAAGCTGGTTATGCCTAATAAAGCTGTTTCTTTTAATTAAATCCTTGAAAGTAGCTCTGGAAAGACAGGTATACAGCAGATCAATATATCAATAGGAAAGTGGCAATTGAAGTCATCATTGTTCTTGAGCCAGTCAAACTAATACAAAAAGAGATCCAGAGTTTTTATAAAGTAAATAAGACTGACATCTAGAAAGTAGTTAGTTGTCCTACAGACTGTGAAAACAGCAAAAAACTTGAACAACTTATCACATGGCTGAAGTTATGCCATCTTTTTGGTGCGGCTAGAAGAAATATTTTGTTCTATAATAGTAATACATATGAGTATACATGTATAGAAAATTGGTTATAAACAAGCATTTTCTATAAATAAATACAGAAAAAAATCCTAAAAATATTGGACCTAAAGAACCTCAATTAACATCAACAATTTATATACTACATTTTCATGCATGAAATTATCTCAAAGTTCTTTACAAGAACACCTATATATACTAGCTTAATAACACCAGTTATGGTTAGATGACCAGGAAGGGCAGGAAAATAAAAACTGTAGTTGATGGGATGTTGGAGAAGATAAAAATGTGGAGGCTCCAAAGCCAAAACACCACCCAGTCCTCTATGGGCATCCTACTGTTCATGAAATTGTCACAATCACATTTTGTTGAGCACTGTCATGTACAAAAAAGAAAGAAAACACAAGCAGCAGCAAAAAGGACTGCATTTTATAAGAAAGAACCAAAAAATGCCTGTATACTGTAAACTATAAAGAAATGTTAGGGATGCTAGTAATTTCTTAAATGATCAAGAGACAGCTATATTGTAGAGGTGGGTTTAGAGTATTTTTTGAAGAACCTTAACATCCTTAAATCTGGTAAACAATGTAAAAGGAAGATCAAAACTAGAGCACCTTAATAAACATGAACTGAATATGTGAAGTACAAGATCTTTCAAGAAGAGTAAGGGGCTGCAGAAAAACAAAAGAATTTACAAGACACTGCCTCCCTTATATTACACAGACTCCATCTCCTAATTAATTATGTCATCATTACTTAAGCATAGGGTTCACCTTGAGAAGTCACAGAGCAAGAGACCAAAGAATCATTAGAGGATTTAGTGTTGAAGAGCTATCAGCCTGGTGCCATGTGCTTACTGTATAAACTGAATAGAAAAAAGAAAAAACAAGACAGATAGAGCCCAAGCCAGTTCATGACATGTGAATGTGATTGACCAGCTTTTCACCTTTTAGAGAATCTTAAATCAATATGAGGATAAAGACTTCTGGCATGCCAAGAAGACTCTGAGATCAGTCACCATCCAGGGGGGAATGTGGAAGTGAAGCAGAGCTACAAATACCTGGGGGTTCAGATAAACAACAAACTGCATGGCACGGACAACACAGTGGCAACGTGCAAGAAGGGCGAGAGCAGACTGTAAGTACTCAGGAGACTCAGGTCTTTTGATGTGTGCAGCTTGCTGCTGGAAATATTCTATCAGTCCATAGTGACTAGTGATGCAGTCTCCTGTGGAAGAAACCTGAGATCAAAAGAAGCACAATGCTTAAACAAAGTTATCAGGAAAGACTGCTCCATCACCAGATGAACCCTGGACACAATGAGACCTATTGTAGAAAAACAGATGAAGGCAAAATTGAATGCCATCATGAAAAATCCTCTCCATTTCCTCCAGGGGGCACTCTCTTGGAGCTCTTTTAGCTGTAGACTCATTCCACCACAGTGTGCTGAGAAGCATCTCTGAGGGTCTTTTCTGTCCACTGCTATCAGGTAATTTAAGGCTTCCTTCCATGGCACTTATTGAGTTCATTTTGAATACCATTTTAAAATATCTGCACGATATACTGATCATCTATTTAACTAATTAATTAATTGTCTATATTATTTGTCCTGTGAATACATATCCCTGTTTTTTATTTGTTTCTGCTGCTGTATGCCTCTGAATTCCCCCATGTTACTAATAATGTTTATCTGATCTAATCTAATGTAATCTAAATATCACGTATCACCATCAATTGTTAAGGTGAACTGGCAATTTCTGAACTACTGTGACATGCATGCACACCCAGTTATGGCAACATGCAACCCTCCAGCAGTCAGCGCATTCCCCAAAAATACTTGAATTATAAAACCTGAAACGTTGTTGCATGGTGTGAATTTGCTTAGTCTCTCTCTTGTAATCAATTTCCTTTTTGCATTTAGCTTTTGACACTGTGTGAAACGTTGTTAACAGAAGATCAAATGTGGAATATGCAATAGGCAACTCAACTGATTATTTAAAACTATGGTGATGACAGTACTGGGACAGAACTGGAAATGAGGCCATTAAACTGTGTGAATTGGTCAATCTAGTGCTGTTTCCTGCTAATAACATGATGATTGGCTCCCCCATTGCCCTGAATTGGATTTTTAAGAATGTTACGTTTAGTCTTAAGCCTATTTGTGACCTTATTCTATTAATGTTTGTTTTTTTCTACTAGAACCTTTCTTTCTCTGATCTCTTTACATGAATTTTTGATTGTCCCTATAGAAAATTTCACTTTCCAGTTTATGTATTGATTACCTCGGCTGGTCTCCACAGCTCCCTCAGTATACCTTTACTTTCGCATTGATGCGGCAACATCTTGATCCTCCCGTGTTGACAGACATAACAAGAATGTTAAGGACAGAAATAAGATGGAAGAGGCTGAAAGATAGAAACAATAGAAGGAATAAAAGCCTCAAAACCTCTACTTTGCTACACTGGTGTATAATAAATGCAAGCTACTAAAACAAAAAAGTAAAAAGTGAAGCATTTATTAAAATAAATAATGAAACCAATGATGCAGGAAGAGAGTGTAATCCCAACTGTGACTGATGTCACCCACAATCTAAATCTGTTTAAAAATCATAGTGCTTTGTGCTGAATCAGGAAATGATTAACTACTTTGTTTTAATCTCCAGTTAGTATGGTTGGGTTTAACATGGCAAACTTTCAAGTGAACCAGAATGTAACAGTAAACACCAGGGGCTTCGTGCATAATGGCGTGTGTAGAATTTGCACTATAACATGACGTAAGCACAACAGCGGAAATGTGCTTACGCACAAAAAAATCCAGATGTATAAATCTGTGTGAACACCAACTTCCACGTTCTTCCGCTACATAAATCCCGGTCAGCAGGAAAAGTAACGCACATGCACGCACCTGCTGCCCCACCCCAACTCCTCCCAGAATTACGTCTCTTTGAATATGCAAATCAGTATAAATAGTCCTTAAACTCAGTGTTCTGTGAAAAGGCAATCGCAAAGGCACGAGGGAAAATAGAAGAATATCAGCGAATACCAAGTGAAGGCAAGGAAAAATGTACTATTTGTTGGTTTAAACAGTGGTATGAACAACAAAAGGAAGTTGATTGAGTAAATTAGCATGTCGGAGAAACTCGAAAGGTCAAGTTCATAAACTCACACAGTGCCCGAAATAAAAAAAGAAGTTGTCAGATATCAATGTCGTCGTGAAAAGGCGAGTCGTAGCACATTGTCTGAGTGTCATATGAAAGCTTATTAGGGTACAGAGAAAAAAAAGGCACACAGTAGGAAAAAGGCACAAAATGTCAACTCTTGAAAATTACACTTTAAAAACGTAGTTTATTTTGTCATTAAAGCAGAACATCATTAACTTCATCTTAAAATTGTTTAATTTACTAGTTACTCAAATCCCATTGTAACTAAAGTAGCATGTTAAATGCTTTGTTTTGTATTTGATCTTCTATGTGCTCTATGTGTGTGAATCAGTACGTGCTTCCAGGCGTTCTCTTCCTCTGACAGGACACAGAATCTGCTCAGTTACTGGGATTTTCACGCACAACCATTTCTAGGGTTTACAAAGAATGGTGTGAAAAGGGAAAAACATCCAGTATGTGGCAGTCCTGTGGGCGAAAATGCCTTGTTGATGCTAGAGGTCAGAGGAAAATGGGCCGACTGATTCAAGCTGATAGAAGAGCAACTTTGACTGAAATAACCACTCGTTACAACCGAGGTATGCAGCAAAGCATTTGTGAAGCCACAACACGCACAACCTTGAGGCGGATGGGCTACAACAGCAGAAGACCCCACCGGGTACCACTCATCTCCACTACAAATAGGAAAAAGAGGCTACAATTTGCACAAGCTCACCAAAATTGGACAGTTGAAGACTGGAAAAATGTTGCCTGGTCTGATGAGTCTCGATTTCTGTTGAGACATTCAAATGTTAGAATCAGAATTTGGCACAAACAGAATGAGAACATAGATCCATCATGCCTTGTTACCACTGTGCAGGCTGCTAGTGGTGATGTAATGGTGTAGGGGATGTTTTCTTGGCACACTTTAATCCCCTTAGTGCCAATTGGGCATCATTTAAACGCCACGGCTACCTGAGCATTGTTTCTGACCATGTCCATCCCTTCATGACCACCATGTACCCATCCTCTGATGGCTACTTCCAGCAGGATAATGCACCATGTCACAAAGCTTGAATCATTTCAAATTGGTTTCTTGAACATGACAATGAGTTCACTGTACTAAAATGGCCCCCACAGTCACCAGATCTCAACCCAATAGAGCATCTTTGGGATGTGGTGGAACGGGAGCTTCGTACCCTGGATGTGCATCCCACAAATCTCCATCAACTGCAAGATGCTATCCTATCAAAATGGGCCAACATTTTTAAAGAATGCTTTCAGCGCCTTGTTGAATCAATGCCACGTAGAATTAAGGCAGTTCTGAAGGCGAAAGGGGGTCAAACACCGTATTAGTATGGTGTTCCTAATAATCCTTTAGGTGAGTGTATATGTGATATAATTTTCATGATGATAGGAGTTAAAGCATGTTATTAAACATAAACACGATGGTGCAGTGATTGTTCATATCTCACACAAGATGCTGGTGTGCCATGCGCGACCTTCAATGAAATACTTTATTGTAGCAGTACTGTCTCTTTCAAACGTACTAAACCCCCAATTCCTGTCGTTACTTTTCTTTCTCCAAATACAAATTGCCACACCATCAGCTCTGTAATAGACGTTAAGCCATTTGTAAGCTTAGAACACTTAGAACAAAAGGAAGTTGATCGAGTAACATAGCATGTCGGAGAAACTCGAAAGCCCAACTTCATAAAGTCGCACAGTGCCCGAAATAAAAAAGAAGTTGTCAGATATCAAAGGTGCCATGAAAAGGCAAGTTGTAGCCCACCGTCCGAGTGTCATATGTAAGCTTATTAGGGTGCACTGAGAGTAACAACGTTAAAGCAGTTATGGTATTTAGAATAGTTCAACCATTCTGTGGACCATTATATTGTTGCAGGTTAATTACAATCAGATACATTAAACTAATAATCAATTATTTGCGGTTAATTTCAGTGTATTTATAAAGCCGTGTGCTTTGACGCTGGGTTCCGCAAGTCTGCAAAACCAAGTGCAGAACTTGCGTATGCCAGGGTATGAACTACCGTGGAAATGTGTGTGTCTTTACAGCAAGTTTAGGTTTTACCTGGAAACATGGAAACATTCTTACGCAACATTTTTGTGCGTATGCACCGTTTATACATGAGGCCCCAGGACTTCTTTCATTCCACAGGAACAATTGTTTGCCTTGAAAAATCATCAGGGAGGTTTGACAACAGCCGTATTTGTATGTTGTTGCATTAGCAATAATTATGTGGTTTACTTGTCAAACACAGGTCTGTGAGGTGAATGCCTATTATCTGATAACCAGTAGCATATATGAAAATGATGCGCTATTTCACGTTTCATTTAGGCAACTCTACAAAAGATGGGAAGCTCTGCTGATTTATACAATGCTTCAATTTAATTTTCATAGTAGACAAATCAGATTAGTATGTTTTTACTGTACATTGTTCCGTATTTACTTTTAAGTAGCCTACTACTGCATTTATTATTACTATTATCTCTAGTTTATTTTAAATGATGTATCTACTGCCTTAAGGAATATTTGACTAACATTTACTACATAGTGTCAAAGTTAATGTGCCTTCAGGGTCCATATTTTGGCAAAACAGCAATTGAATTGAGAGGCTATCCCACCTGTGTGCATCACTCTTGCAGTGCAAGATGAAAAGTTTTAATCAGTGGTTGTACTTGGACAATTTATTTATTTTTATGCTGAGATTGCCTAATTACCTGTCTCAATAGCATAGCATGACTACCATAACATGGACAAGTGTTACTCTTAATGTACAGTATTTGCTGTAGTTAGATTGGTGCCATGATGCATTCAAACCCCACGTGAACTTCTCCAGACATTGCTTGGAGACTACTATTTCAAGATAGTTTTTGTTTTGGTATATGCAAGAGTGGAATTGCTGTGCTTACTGTACATCTACCAAGGCAAAATAAACTACAGGGGAAATTGCTCCAGAGTTTGAAATATCTGCTCCAAACAAACTTGGTGTGAAAAGTTCAAAATTAACTCATTGCACTTTCTGAAGTAATACATAAGGAGGTAACTGAGCAAAACCAATTGATTTGGCAAGAGAAATTGCATCATTTAGAACAGGGGTCCTCAATCACGGTCCTGGAGGGCCGCAGTGGCTGTAGGTTTTTGCTTCAACCCAGTTGCTTAATAAGAAGCACTTATTGCTCAAGTAACACTTCTGCTTTACTTTAGTTGTCTTGCTAATTATGATTTTGAACCCTTATTGCTTATTTTAGTCTTAAACAGCTGTATTCTCAGTTTTTAATTGCTGCTAATTAGCAATAATATGCAAATGACAAAAGAGAACAGCATTTCTCCAGTTTGCTTGTTACCATTTCCACCTGTGTGCATTTAGCATGCACTATTGGGTTTAATTAAATACTTGGAAGGAAAGTAGTGATGGGCGGAGTGAAGCCTCATGAAGCATCAAAACGTTTGAAGCAATTGTGTCGGAAATCGTATCGAAGCTTCGAAGCATTTGACACTCACCTCTTTAGTGACCCCTCCTGGCCATTTTCATTAACATTACACAAACTCATGATCCACTTCAATGACGTCTGTTATAACTCTTATTGCTTTTATTTTTTCGCTGCTACAGACTGACAACGAAGAGAAGGGTTCGTCAGCAACTTCTAGTGTCTGATGTCTAAAAAATATAAATATATATATATAACTAACGCCGACAAGCAGAATGCACTATACGATAGCAAGAGTTAAAATAAGACGCCTCACGCATGGATTCCCGGCTCTTTCAATTAGTATTTACCTTTGCACTGTATCATTATAATCGCTCCTGTTATTAGTATTAGAATTAACCCTCATCTTTTCTTGAGATCACATTTAATAGCCTTAAATGTTTTCCTTGGTTTGACTTAATTAAAATGGAGTAGACGGAAAATAATGGTTTATCCCTGTACTTTGCCATGATATAGGTAAGCACATTTGAGAAAGAAAAGGTGAAATCCTTAAATCAGTTGTTATTATTCGATCAAGTATTGAAATATTTCATTTATTAGTACTTTACAATATTTTGTGGAGCACGAAAGTAACGAATTAGCTACAACGAAATGACGCCGTCAATGGCACAATTAACTAAGGTGGTTGCTTTTCAAATTCTGAACGTAGTGCTAGCCCGAGTTCGATCCCACTTAAAGACTCATCAAAATTAACAATAATAAAAAAAATGATCAGAATTGAAATCTTTATAACCAATTTGAACTAAATAATTTTGAGAGATACTGTGGAAGGATCGCATAAGAGATCTGTTCGGGAATCACCAAAATCACCATCAAAATGCGATGTCTAATTGCGGATGGCAGCTCACATATTTACATTAATGCATTTCTATTCATTGCCATTTGACATCCATGAACCCCTCCATTGAATAAGGCAGTGGTTCTCAACCTGTGGGGCGCGAAGTAACAAAAAGGGGGGCGCGAAGATGTGAAAAAAAGAAAACATCTGTTGGAACCAAAACAAATTAACTTAAACTACATTCTGATAATAGAACAATAAATACTGTATAGAGTTAGATAAATGTCGATAAAAGTTAAGTAGGTATAATCAAATATGCATCTACATTTCAAAAAATGTTGGGGGGGCGCGATTAAAACTGTTATGAAAACTCTGGTTGCAAATACTTAAAGGTTGAGAAACGCTGGAATAAGGTGATAACAAAGCCACTGTGGTAGATCAGGTTGAATTTGCTCTGCTGCACCAAACATTCAAAGGTGTCAATCCAGAGCACATCAGAGAGGCTGAGAGACACGACGCAGATCAGTCACCGGCACAGACACACACGGGGCACTCCAAGGTGAGCAGTGCACATATCAAGGTCGGCATTAAAGATTGAGTGCTGAGGCAACAAAAAGCAGCGGATAAACACATCTGGACCTGCTGTTGAAAAAGCATTTGCTTTTAACAGCAGCATCCCTCCCTGGTGAACACATCTTCAAGGTCCGGACAGGTGATCAGTAAAAGTTTTTAGTCACAGCACAGTGCAATAATAAAACATTTCCTAAAACACATAGTTGTCCAGTCTGTATCATTCCTAAGCAATCTTCCAGTAATAGAGGCGCAATCCCAGTTACTAACACATTAACACTCAAAGCAAGAACACATTCCACCTTATCAATTTAATATTTAAAAATTTAAACCGCTAAACCCGCCATCAACAACTACAAAAACAGTTGAAATCGTTACTCAAATATTTTTTGTTATAGACATAAAACAAGATGCACGTTTCCATTTGATATATCTTTACTAGTGTTCTCGCCTTGTTCGCTCCCGGTCCACGCTGGAATTTGCTGTTTAATAAAAAAAAAAAGAAAATCAGACTCTTTTGGGTCATAATTTACAGGAGTGGACGTGGGACCCGAACCCACGTATGCTTTAGTATGAAGCGGTAACGCTACCGCTGCACCACTACTATTTTCAGGAGGATGGTATATAATGTATGTTTTTTAATGTATACATGTATGTATGTAGTGAAGACGAAAACAATTATATATAGATGTATACTATATGACATACCTTCAGTGTTGCATGAAAACGTTGAGGCTAAGAATGGATATTTAGGAGAGTATTATAGTGAGAGATGTGTCGTCACCCGTATTGCTAAAGCTCTTCTTTGCAGCATTATGCATTCAACAAGTCGGCGTTTGTATGATGTATAATTTATAATTTTATTTTTTGCCACAACGTATAATCGGGCACGATCATTTAACATGTATTGATCATCTACAAACTTTCATTTCAATGGGAATTCTGTTGAGTTTTTTAACTCTGTTGATGCCATATGTAGCCTACTTCAAACGGGAGCTCGTTGAACAAATAATGAGTGGAAGCTTTGCGCAGAGTACTGA
Organism: Polypterus senegalus; assembly: GCF_016835505.1. NCBI lineage: Eukaryota > Metazoa > Chordata > Cladistia > Polypteriformes > Polypteridae > Polypterus > Polypterus senegalus. The sequence continues at coordinate 100,351,247 of NC_053160.1, forward strand.
GATTGCGTCATGACGAGCTTTGAACGGGTCTCCAAGCCTCAGACATGCGTACTAGTTAGATGATGACGGAGCTACGAAGCCTCAGACATGCGTACTACTGAGATGATGACGAGGCAACTGAAGCCTCAGACATGCGTACAAATGAGATTGCGTCATGACAGGCTTTGAACGGGCACAAGCCTCAGACATGCGTACTACTGAGATGATGACGCGCTACTGAAGCCTCAGACATGCGTACAAATGAGATTGCGTCATGACAGGCTTTGAACGGGGCACCGAAGCCTCAGACATGCGTACTACTGAGATGATGACGGGGCACTGAAGCCTCAGACATGCGTACTACTGAGATGATGACGCGCTACTGAAGCCTCAGACATGCGTAGTACCGAGATTGGATCATGATAGGGCTTCGAGCAGACATGGTCACTGGTTACTGAATCTTTGTAAAGCCTCAGCACACTGAAAGGCATTGACCTCTTAATTTTGAGAGTCTATCTGACACTTAACTCTCTAGTTATATTTTGTAATTCGTATTGACATTACACATTTCAGTTGATATGGTTAAGCTACAATTCAGGTAGTTGCTGAGAATTAATTATTGTTCTTGTGGATTGCTGTGATTTCCTTTGTCTGATACATAGTGTCAAAGATATATTGTCATATATTAACTTTATATATATATGAAAAGATTAGGTAAATCGTTCAACCTTTTATGGAACACTTAATTTTGTTCAAAACCGTCGTCATATAGTATACATCTATACATATAATTTTTTCGTCTTCATTAGGAGAATACAACAATGATACTCTCGTATCAATTAAACCATTTTAACGTGCATATGTCAAACAACATATTTCATCCGCCGCAGTAAGAACAGTAGTAGTAGTTCAGTTGTGCAGAGCTCGTTAATTATCCGGATTAGGTGGCTCAGTGGTGTTGTCGCTCAGGTTCGTGTCGCTGATCCTCCTCTTGTGAAAGTTTTTTTTCTATTCCTCCATTTAACAAGCTTGGACGGATAGTGAGCGAATCGAGCTATCGAGGGAAGGTTGGGCCACCGTAGTCGGGCAGGTGGCACACGCCCCTAATTATATTGTGTATGTAAAGAGTTTCACTGTAAAATGTAATAAGCTTCATATTTGTGTGTTTGGAGACCCAGGTGTCGTACTGAATTTGTATTGTAGAAAAATATACTACTGTCCATTATGCCTAAATGTGTCTTTTCGTGTCTGATCGCTATATGGCACTTCCAACTTGGGACAATTCGCTATAAACAGTTTCAGCCAACCTTCTAAACATGCAGAACGACAGTGTGAACCTTAATTGTTGCGGCGCAGCATCTTCGTTTCAGTCAGTCATTGTCCTGTTAGACTATTTACTGTTAAGTGCTGCTTGAGCTACCGTTTATAGTACAACAGGTGGCCTACGTAGTTCTTAAATCGATATTGAAATGCACACACAAGTCTCCTAAATTATTTATTGAAATGCCTACATTTACAGTGTCTGTTTTAGGAAGTCGTAGTTTTACTTGTTCCCGTTATTAGGAATTATAATTTCTCAGTGTCACATATTATTCGTTACTACTCGAGTCCCGTATCATTGAGATTCTGTTTTATATTCTGTATAAGGAAACTTTTTAAAAGTAGCGTTGATTAAACTGACTATAGCAGACTTGTCATCTTCTTAAAATGATTTTATCGATTTGATATTGACAATTAATCATTAGGTCAAACATCAAGGAGGATTTGAGTTAGCATGGACTGCACTGTTTCTTTTTTTTCGTGACATCGTGTCAGTAGAGAGTGCGTCACGTTAACAATGCATTCTGTCCTAAGTGACAGCGCACACACTTTTTTATATTTCCTAAAGGCCAATGTGTCTCAATTTTCTCATTAATATATTTTGACAGTGTCTTTTAGTGAGAATGATTATAAACATATTACCTGTGTTCATTTCCCATGTAGATCTGTAACGTTTGGTGAGTATAAATAAAAAGTAACAACACATATAATAGTTATGTTGCATTGTTTATGATTAACAAAATTCATCGTTTATCTGAAATGTTCTACGTATACAGTCGATTTATTCCACTTCTGAAGGTGTACATTGTCGGTATTACTTTATTACATGTTATTACTTTAACATGGCCTTTTATAACTTCACTTTAACTTAATACTGATACTCTGTATGTTCAATTCTTCATAATAACTATTCACAGTGGCTCCAAAATCCATACTGACCCCAACTCTCTCTTCTGTTTTTTTTCCGGTGGCCTGCGCCACCACCACCTACTCAAGCATCCTGATGCACCAACATTGATGGACTGAAAGCCAGAAGTCTACGTGACCATCATCATCAGGTCCTTCCATGAAAACCCTAAATACAAAGAGGACTGTTTCATTTATGTTCGGTAGATTGCCCAGAGGGGACTGGGCAGTCTCGTGGTCTGGAACCCCTACAGATTTTATTTTTTTTTCTCCAGCCTTTGGAGTTTTTTTTTTTTCTGTCCACCCTGGCCATCGGACCTTACTTATTCTATGTTAATTAATGTTGACTTATGTTTATTCTTTATTGTGTCTTCTATTTTTCTATTCATTTTGTAAAGCACTTTGAGCTACATTTTTGTATGAACATGTGCTATATAAATAAATGTTGATTGATAGATTGAATGATATTCTCCATTGCATTTGCTCCCGAGTGTAACGTGTGCCAGTGTAACCGAGGGATGGCAGACGAGCTCACGTACCGGGTGACAAGGCACATTCTCATCCTGATGTCCAGGCTCTTGTCATAAATATTCCCATCTTGTGCTTTTCTCGTTCCTGCAAGTTTACTATTATTATTGGACATGTAGAGGAAATGTGTTTTATTTTATGTCTATGAAAGGAAGGACGGTAAAGCCTTGAATGAAACTGAGTGTTGATGCTTTGGGTAACAAGACAGGTTAAGGAGCAGAGAACATTGAATGTGATATTGACTGCGGGGGATTGTGTAACTGGAAGATGGTTTAAGAATACAGAAACGGCAAAAACTTAGTCTTTCAGTAATTCTATTTACATCAATTATTTACTCTGTTGTGCTGCACTTCGGAAGATTACTTATTTACCCCCCCAGCGCAGCCTTTGATAAGATGAATTCACAACTAAAGGAATGTTCATGACAAAGTCAGGTGCTTTTTTGAAAGTTTGGCTCCAGATGTGCTTATCCAGCTTCTCCTTCTTCTCAGTACTTGAGTGATCTTTACGTTCACCTTTGGATGAATTTGCAAAGTTTCTTTACAACTTTTTTGTCTCATTAACGCAGAAATCCCAAGGCTTTCCTAAAATTGCAGAAGACACTGTTGATGGCGCTGATTCTGTTTTAAAGACAATTGTGATTAGTTATGCAGAACACGCTTTTACTCACATTGCTTTTTGGAAATCAATAATACAAATCGGCAACAGATCTGGGAATCACTGAATAGTAAAAACGTTTAATGAGGAATGTCTTGCGCATATACTGGTGTAATGACCACGTCGGCTTTAGTGAAGCATTTCTTAGCCTCTGTGATATGATCGACATGGGGTAGAATAGATTCTGGATTGTTACAATACGTGCTACCTTACGCAAAATATGCTCATCGATTTGTTACAGATTCTTGGTGGACACAATTCCACACCGAGGAAAAAGGTGCCCCATGTAAATCGTTCATAATGTCTCCAAAATATATTTGTTAACTTTCAAACAAGTACTACTTAACTGTTTTATACAAAATCCTTATTTCAACATATGCGAGCCCCAACTAGGATTTGAACTCGGGTTAGCGTATTTTATCAATATAACACAGACAACCGCTATTTACGCTTTGAGCCAAAGCACTTCAGCAGACTAGTTACTGACCAAATCGACTGCTGACTGCGCGGATATCAATGACGTCATTACGCTAGCGTGCTCAAAATCACGTGACGGGCGCATTTGAAGCAAGCCTCGAAGCGGTGCTTCGATCTCCAGTGCTTCGATAGCTCGACACAGTGTCGAAACCTGAGTATCGAGCGGCCCATCACTAAAGGAAAGTGAAGAGAAAAAAAGTAAAGGACTGAGAATTATTTACCAATTTTAGGCTTCAAATCATTTGGATGATATCCTCAGTAAGGTGTAGAAAATTTAGGATATGAGAATTATCTGACTTAGCAGAGTTAAAGCACTAGCAAGCCATGAAATTAAAGTATTAGCAATAATTGCTTTCTAATTAAGCAACAGGGTTAGAGAAAAAACCTTCAGCCACTGTGGCCCTCCAGGACTGAAATTGAGGACCCCTGATTTAGAACAAGGCAACCCAGAGGATTTTTATACCTTACTAGCCATGTGCGCCCAACTACGTTGCGCGTGTTAAAGTTGTCTGTGAAGGGCTCCCTGTTTAAATGCGGCTGCCAGTCGTAAACTGGGCCCTTCGTCGCACAGCATTATGATTTTTTATAAGGGAAACAAAATTACAAAAGAAAACCCTTGGACATTGATTCGATAGGGACGGCCTACTCGGAATCACTGTCCGAATTGTAATTATGTGGTGGTGTAGGAGCATTTCTGCTTCTGTCCATTCACAGTCTGTCTCGTTTTCACGATGCTGTCATTTCCTCTCACAATCTCTTCTCAACCTTTCTCCAATCTCGCAGGTTGCTTTGTGGCAATCCAAAGAGTAAGGCAATATACACGGAGCAATGGTTATAAAAGGGGGATACATAGGTATCCAGGCTCTTTAAAGCATAAATAGGGATCACTTCACTGACATGTGAGCAAGCCATGGTACAACTGTGAGACGCGCAGCACTCGCCGGCTACAACGTAACAATAGTAATTTCCGGAACGTGCTGTTACGTTGTCATTCATTTTACCCACTGTCTTTCTGTAGGCACGTCCCTTTTATCTTCGGCAATCTCATTCTCTAACCAGGCCTTAGGAGCTAACCAACGTAACACTGTCCACCACCCCTTTCGTTATTCTGGCACATTGTTGACATCCGTGAGTAAGAACAACATACTAAACTGGAAGGTGGTCTACGCATGCGTGGAATTCGCGGACAAACAAAGATCAAGATCTAAATGAAGATCTCTTTAGTTAATTTAAAGCACAACAATTTGTTTAGTTTGAATGTCTGTGTTTTGAGGTGTGACTGGAGTACTATGGTTCACGACCATAATTCATTCCAAAACTCTGGTCGTAAACCAATTTGGTCGTGAACCGAAGCAATTTCCCCCATAGGATTGTATGTAAATACAATTAATCCGTTCCAGACCATACGAACTGTATGTAAATATATATTTTTATTACGTTTTTAAGCACAAATATAGTTAATTAAACCATAGAATGCACAGCGTAATAGTAAACTAAATGTAAAAACATTGAATAACACTGAGAAAACCTTGAACAACAGAGAAAACTAACACTGCAATAGTTTGCGCTATAGCGCTACCAACCGCTGGCTAAAAGCACTTTTTTTAATAAGTTTTAAGCCCAAGGAAAAAAATGAACATTTGAAAAAATCTGTAATTTAATAAACCACCAAGAAAAATAACATTGCAACAATGCACGCTACGAACCGATCGCTGGAAACAACAGTGAAAACAAAATCAAGCCCAGTGCATTCTTTATTTGCCTTCCTACCTTAATGTGTCCAGCTCTTTCTCACACTGCCTGTGTGTCTGCATCTCGCGCTGCCTCTGTGTGTGTGTGTGTGTCGTGCTCTCTCGTGCTGCCTGTGTGTGTGTGCGTCTCTTTTGCGCTGCCTGTGTGTGTGTGTCGCTCTCTCTCGCTGCCTGTGTGTGTCCGCACATGCGCTGTGTGTGTGTGTGTGTGTGTGTGTGTGTGTCGCACTCTCGCTCTTGCTTGCTGCACAGGAAATGCACAGAGAGAGACTGAACATGTACAAACCGAAAGGGAAACTGGCTTGTTCCTATACCGAGTGTGTGGTTGTGAACCGAGGCAAAAGTTTGGCAAAATTTTTGGTCGTAAACCAAGTTGTACGTGTACCGACACGTTTGTGAACCGAGGTTCCACTGTATAAGCGTGGAGGAGATTCTTAATGCAATGCCTATGTTTTAGCTATCTCTACTGCCATCTAGTGCTTCTTCTTCTAATTCATTCGCGAACAAACAAAGATCAAGATCCAAATGAAGATTATATATAGAGATGACATGCTTAACCTTTTAGCATTCTAAGAGTATGAGTTCCCTCAATAAACCAGGGTAAGTTTCTACATGACCTGCTTATTTTTTACATACTTATAGCACACATTCATTTTCACTTCAGAAATTCATATTGTTAAGTGAAGCTATGCATTTACCGAGTTACCTCGAAAGCTTGCATATTGTAATCTTTCTAGTTAGTCAACAAAAGGTGTCATTTTGCTTGACTTCTCACTACATCCATAATGTCTAACATGGTACAACACTCTAGTACTACAACAAAATAAACACAGAAGTCAAATTAAAAATGTTTCCCTCAGCAACTGCAACCAACGGGGTATCAGAAGAAACAAAGTGAAAACTGTTGAACTTGCTGACTACATCCACCTCTAAGTGAAAAGATTTCACTTTCACAACAAGCCTTCTGTGTATTAAAAGGTATGATCATGGCAACAAAACACAGCTGGAGAGCACTTTAATTTTTATCACAGATCATCTGTTATATTTCCTAAATTCACTTCTTTGACTAGGGAGACAGGCATGTGTGGAGATTTTATGTTGACAACAGCTCATGTGAATGGTAATTGATAGCACTGTGGTGTAGAATATCATGAATAACCAGGAAGGAACACATGTGACTGTCGCTCTTTAGTATGACAATGCATTTAGTCTAAATATCTGAGTAATTTTCATAATAGGGATGTGAAAAAATGAAAAATGGAATGTTTGTTTCCATTGACCCTCTAATCATAAATACTTGGATAATATGTCTTCCAATGGCAAGTGCACAAAACACTTGGATATTAGCTTTTAATGTCAGGTTAAATTGGAACAAACAGAATGAATTCAGCACATCAGTTGAGGCAAACAAGAGTTTCTGGTTCAACAGGAACAAGGACATGTTTTTTTTTTCAGTTAGCTCTGGTTTTCTTTATCAGTCGTGCCCAGGGCCTCAATTTGGAGAAAAGATCTATGAACTGGGAATGAGATGAACTTGAAGACTTCCAACAAAACAGCACTGATCTTATTTATATCTTATTTATTGCATTTGCTCAAAAATAACAATTAAAAAAAATCAATATATACCCTTTCTCTTAACTTTTCAGCTGTATAACTACAAATTTTGCAATGTATAGGCCTTCACTTATAATCTTGTTTCAGTTTCCTTCTGGATACTTGCATTTCAAAAATGGCCATGTACAGCATCTTGTATAATGTCTAGTATTCCTAGTACAAGGAAAAACACTTACTGTACAAATGTCTATAAATACAACCAAAGTCTTTATGTATAGAGATTTTTTCTAAGAATACATGTCTACAAAACCATTTAAAGCATCTATATAGTAAAACACTATGGACTGTGTTTCCAGTCCTACAGAGCAATCTGATTGGTCAGTTTGGCTTTGGTAAAACAATGAAAAAAGAAGCATGAGTGTGAAACGCATCGAGGAATGGAAAGTATTAACTGGACAGGAGGCGAGAAACGTACCTTGAAAATAGTGTCAGAGACTGTGGGAACTGGTCTTTGTGTGAACACACTCAACAAATGGGCGCCAGAGAAGAGACAATCATACACATGCAAATACAGAGAAAAGGTTTTGAAGATAAATGTAGGTCAAAAGAGAGAATCATTAAAAAATATTTGCTATTATATATCTTTGAGAAGTACCGTGGCTAGTACAGTACATAACAGAAAGAGATAAGTTATCGATAGGGACTAAACCATAATCTAGGCTCCAGAAAAGATTTGTTAAAGATATTGTAAAGTGTTTGTCTTAAGATGTTGTCACATTACATGACTTCTGGTCAAGGATGTCAAACTTGATGACTAAAATTGCTAATCTCATTACAGGAGCATGTCAGTTTACATAACTAGAAATCGCAGAGCATGTCATGTTAAATTACACAACTAATTATTTTTACATACTAAAGCATTTTGATGGGAGCCAAGACACATCAGTGCTGTTGCAACTATCAAACTTAATCTAATGAAAATTGTCTACTTGGTTTCTCTGACTTCAATTGCATCTTATAGTTTAATTTTATTAAATTAATTTCATAAAAATGTCTCCAGAACTCCCTGAATGAAAATGGCTGAATGTAGTGGACTCTTGTGACAAAAGTGCATTTCTTGCTGGACACATTTTAGGTCTTCTAGCAGTGCCAGTGGCAAGTCCTACTCACTGCAGCAAATTCTTTTGCCCTTGATAGGAATTATGACACATTTCCCACAAATGTTCCACTAATCGCTAATTATCCAGGGCCTCGCTCTATCTACAGGCTGCAAAATTTTTTTACAATATTTTTCTGATTCTGTCTGTTCTGTCCCTTTCTCTGTTGTCTTCGTACTGAAAAGTGTTAACAATGCAGGTTTTGTGACACTGTATACTATTTATTGATGGTGTTAAACAAGAGCTTGTTTTTCTACAAACTTAAAAATATTTTTAAAAATTCACCAACATAAAAGTATATTATAGTAAGAGATGTCAAATCTCTATAAAAAGGCAGTTACAATTCCACAGTTCATGAAGTTAGTTATCAGTAACTGTGACCCTGGGGGTGAAAAATTGATGTGTGCAGAGAGCTGAATGCATATTTTTTTTTCTAATTCCATGTATACATTCTTTAGCTCACAAGGCAACATATTTCCTTCCAGTTTATCTTGGCCATAATGAAACAGCTTTACATGCTTCTTTAAACAACAAAGGCATTCATTACCTTATGATAAATTACCTCTATAGGTCAGTGACAAGACACCTGAGTAAATAATTCATAACAAATGTTACAAAATGTTGTAAAGACATTTAATTGCAGATCTCCATTCCCATTGGTATATAAATTATCAGTAATATCCCATATTCTGATCCCAGGAATGAATGTTTTTGCAATAACCAAAAAAACACTGTTTCCCACTCATCATTTAAACAAACCAATGAACATTGTTCCAGAAATTTTAACAACAACAACAACATTTATTTACATAGCACATTTCCATACTAATTATGTAGGTCAAAGAGCTTTACAAGATAACGAAAGAAAAAATATAAAAATAAAATTAGGCAATACTAATTGACAAATAATAATGTAAGTTCTGATGGCCAGGGAGGACAGAAAAAACAACAAAAACTCCGGCGGGCTGGAGAAAAAAACAAAATCTGCAGGGGTTCCATGGCCATGAGACCACCCAGCCCCCTCTAGGCATTCTACCTACCATAAATGATCTAATCAGTCCTCGTGGTTTTCAGGCTTCACGTGGAAGAATTAGATGATGACAGTCATGTGGACATCTGGACTTCAATCCATCGATGTAGGAACTGCAGGGTGCTTTGATCAGGTGGTAGTGGCGGCGCAGATCGCCACCACAAAACAGCAGAGAAAGCAGGGGTGAGTAGGGATTTCGGGGCCATGAAAACAAAAGATAACTAAATGCATATATAGAATATCAGAGTTACACTAAAATGAAGCTATGTGAAAGCCATGTTAAAGTAATTAAAGTTTTTTAAAGTGCTCCACTGTATTAGCCTGGCAAATTTCTATTGGTAAACTATTCTAGATTTCAGGTGTATAACAGCAGAAGGCTGCCTCACCACTCCGTTGAAGTTTAGTTCTTGGAATTCTAAGCAGACACTCATTTGAAGTAATAGTACTGTATAGTTTAATAGTATAGTTAGTGCCTATGCTGTCAATAACCCCTTTTATTATCAAAAGCTCGAAGTCAAATAACCTAAATAGCTCTCTATCAGTTACCCTAACTCTTCAACTACAGATTCCAAAATGCATTATAAAAATTCATAATGTTAATTTTACCTTTCCAAGTCTAAATTTCCACTGCAACACAATCATACTCCACAGGAGTCAATAGATTTTGTAACAGACTCTCCTAATTTTGATCACACCATATCACCTCTTACATAGGAATGAAAGGTAGGTTGGTTGTATACAAATAATAATATCTACTGAACTATTAAAGATAATCATAAAGGTGGTCATCTTCTTTATATTCAGCACACCTTCTTCAATATAAATACCCTTAACTGGACGTTCATCTGCCTTTAATTTTATGCATCAAAACATTTTATAATGTTGTAACAATAAAGATACATCATCAAGCAAGGCTTGTAAAAGATTTCAAAGTTAAGGTAAAAACACTGATTTTTAGTTTTACATTTTCATAAATTTTATTAGCTATTGTCTAAAACAGAAAGACTTTATTACTGAGATTATGTCAAGCACAATTGGTTGACTCTTCTATTGAATTTTGTGGGAATCCTGCTATGGCACAATACACCATTGTACAATTTTCAAAAACAGATCATCATCTTGAGAGACAATATTTTGGCACTGTCTCATCATCAGACTTCCACGATTTTAAGACAGAATCAGAGGTACAACAAAAGTGGGAGACATATCCAAGGTACAGGAAAGTAGGTTGAAGTAGTATGGAGATATGATAAGGAGAAACAATGACTATGTGGGCAAAAGAGTGATAAAAATATGTGTAGAGGGGAAGAGAATGTGAGGGAGGACAAAGTGGAGGGGGAAGGATACAGTAATAGATGATCTGAAGGAAAATGGCTTGACTGAGGAGGAGGTGCAGGACCAAGCTCTTTTTAGAAGAGTGTTTGAGCACATCAACCCTATATACTGTATAAGTGTGAAAAGATGAAGAGGAAAAAGAAGAATAAAGCAATTAGGGCTATGCAATACAGAATGCCTCTATTTTAATTCAAAACATATTTTACTATAATCTGCTTTTTCTCTCTCTTTTCTTTCTCTCTCAGTCGATGCACATTGGCAAATTGAGTTTAATTTTTGTAATGCTTTGATCTGTAGTTACTGTATGAAATGTGCTGCTATATTATTATTATTATTATTATTATTATTGTTAAATTTCAGATGGCTCATATGTGACAGGGAGGTTTCCAACCACCACATTCTCCATTGCAGTGTAAAGTAGAAAAGATAGGTTCACATTTTACCACCAAGAATTGTACTAATAGGGAAATGTATTCAAACCCTGATATGCTCTCACTTCTCCTATTTTGCCTCAGAAATATCCCCTACTCTAACCAATCCTACAATGCATTTTATATGCATAAAGAATCTATGTTGTGGTAACATACAAAAGTTTTGAATTTTGAGCTCATGTTTCCCAATATCTGCCAGGTTCAATTTAAACCCCTATGTCCCAATCTTAGATGTGTCAACTATAATTAATCCTCTCTGGTTTTACCCATAACTGCCTACTTTGTACCAGAATTCATGATCCATAATACCATTGCTACTGTTTCCATTCCTATCTCAAAACCGCTGCCCTTTCCTAATTCTAACCATATTGATTATGAATTTTACTTCCCCCATAATAACTACTGTATCCACCTGCAACCCTCCAACTGCTTAATTTTGCAATGATATCAAGACACTTTTGAAAAGAGATGAAACCAAGATTGACCACCATTCCCAAATGTACCAAACAATATGTAAGCAAATCAATTTCCAAGAACTATGTTGCTTGTAGACATTGTTTAACTTGATGAAATCTGTTAACTTAGATCATTACTCCACCTTTAATATATAATAAGGAACACACATAAATCTGAAAACAAAGGAAACAATCAAAAAAACTTAGGTTGACGGCCACCCTATGGCCTCTGACGTTTCTTATAAAGGTGCCATCTGTGTGAAAATGATTGTGAGCAATGACAACGTTAATGAATAAGTAAAGAAGTGGCTGTGTGTGAAGGATTCAGAAATGAAGGGGACATGTGCATTTGCTCTTGCTCAAAAACGCCTATAATAAATGAACAACAACAATAATAACAATAATAATAATAAATAATAATAAAATTATGCTACCACACTTTTGGAGCAACACTCATATGCTAATGTTAAAATTTGATGTCCTATGCAAATCATAAATTACCAAGTCTCAGAATTTCTTCCTTACAAGTAATTATACACATCACTTCTTCAATTAAAATGTAAGGATTTGAATAGAGGAATTGTTTTCTTTTTTTTTGATAAATATTCTTATTTATCTTAATTCTTTGTTCTTCTAATCTAGCCTAGTTTAAATGTTTGTATGCACCTCTAAAGATCCAAACCCACAGAAAATCTGTCTGATTTCATGCAAATTTAATTATCCTCATCATCAAAGGAAACATGTTTCACTTAAACATCCAGATGCCAATAAAAGTGAAAACATTTTGTTTGCACTCATGTTTGAATGATGCCTTGAATATTAAATTCTGAAGGTGCTGATTTTGCTAGTGCAAGTAAAATCACTGATTTGCTTTGAGCCTTACTTTATATTGTTCTTTTTAAAATGAATTCCTCTGTTTTGTTTAATAATGCGATTTTGTTTAGCAGTAAGTTAAATCAATTGACTATTTCAGCATTTTAGTAATGGAATGTTCCTTTTCTTGTTTGCTCCTGGAACTACAAGTACTTAAGCCTGTTTGATCTGCTCCAGACTGAATTTTGTTCGTGCTATTTTTGCTTGGGGTAGGTATTTTAAGAATTATGGAGACTGCTTGGCCTTCAGCCTCTTAAAAATCTCTAAAAATTCATCAAGTGCACAGACCTTTGCAGTGTGGCTTGCTATTTTGGGTTAGTAATATATATGTCATATTTTGCTGACTCAATATGGTTTAATCATACATTGCACATTGTATTAGCCACTTTTTATTTAAGCTCTGATCTTACTGTTTTTGATGTAAAAGAGGTTTTTATGTTAAAACTGGGATAAGAGATCAAAGCCATCATCCTAGTTGGAGTTACTGAAGAACCAAACACTAACTGGTCAAGTACCATACAGTATAACACCTTAGGTGAATACTGGCTGGCTATATTTGGATTTCTTCATCTGTGCACCATGTTACCATGCATTGAGTGTCAATTTACTGTTTGTGAACAATAACAGCCACTCATGGTTGATTAAAAGTGTCTGATGATGTTACAGGAAACTTGCTAATAATAAGAGGTCTGTTGCCAAACTAAAATGAACAGGAAAACTGAAACAATATGGTGTGACAGATAGGGGGAGCTATCGATCCCTTGAACCCTCAGACTTGACTCCAGACACCAGATAAAAGTCCAAATTATTATTTTATTTGAACTATACAGTGCACAAAGCACCCTCCATTCCACAATACTCATAAACTCTCTACAATACACAATTAATAATTAATAATCAATAATCACAATTCTCCACTCCCAGACGCGTTGCCACCCTTCCACCCAGCTCAGCTCGCCGCCTGGGAGTTCCCATAGTCCTTTTATATTCCCTGACCCGGAAGTGTTTCCAATCCCCAGTCCATGTGATCTCCTATCACTTCCGGGTCAGATTAAAAAAGTCCTTTTCTTCTCCCCGGAAGTACGTCATTCCTCTTGTCCATGTGACTCGGACGTACTTCCAGGGCATAGGGAAAATATTCTTTGCTCCTCCCTGCAGCTCCATCTAGCGGCCCCTGTGGTACCCAGCTGGGCTGTGGATGAAAACTCCATTGTCCATAATTCCCTGCTGGTATTAGGGGCACCTCCATGCTGCAGGGAGAGCTCCACCTGGTGGCCTGGGGGTATTGGCTGGGATGAATGGCCAGCCATATTCCACATTGGTTACCAAAATATAGTGGGAAGACAGTATTCAAACAAGAGCAAGAACAGCCAAAGAGTTCCAGGCAAAGTAGAGATTTAAACAAACTGAGAAGATTGGAATATCTTGATGATAAGTTACTCAAGACATCAAGGTTTTTGGGTTCTCCCCCTATTTATTTGCACTTTAGATTCAAATAAACTTTGTGGACCCTATTTTGTGCAGGAAATTGCAGTCTTATGATAAAGCATAAAACAATAGATGCTTTTAGAAGAAATGATCAGAAGGACAAATGTTATTTACACCACATTGAGCGACCCCAGGAGTTATGAGGGGTAAAATTTACTCCTTTTCATGAAACTGAAAAACATGCATCGGTAAAATAAGCATGTGGAGTGTCATTTTATGCTAATGTTGCTGATCACAAATATATTTTTGATATTTGATTCTTTACCGCTGGTGTGTTTTCATGTGTTGTTGCATATACACAGTATTTTACACAGCAACAGTGAATACACACAAGCTATTTATCAAAATTTACAAAAGATTTTGCTGAATAAAATAAGCTAATGCACATCACTGTGCGATGAAGTGTTTGCAAAATATTTGTTGAAAAATTACAGATGGACACCTGAGATTGGCATTGAGCAGGTGGCGTAACTGGATGAGTGGCTCTGGCTCAGTGGGTCATGCCATCGCAAGCTATATACCATTTTATACCTGAGACTGAGACCTTTCCAACGATAGATAACATGCACATGTTCAAAAAAGGGAGAGTGCTAAAGGTTAAAAAAATAAAGATGTGTGATTTTTATTTATTTGTGTGTGTGTGTGAGAGAGAAATTATTTATATTTTATATTATTTTATATAAATTTTATATTACTTATATTTTTTTTTTGGGCATCCCTGCCTGGAAAGGTTCTGGAGGTGGGAGGTGCCAAATGCTGTAACTTAACATGAAACTTTACACAGGTGCAGAATGACTGCTCGGCTTGACGTGGCCACCAATTACTCCCCAAAGCCACTGGCACTGTACCACAATTGGCCTAATATTTTATACATCGAGATAGAATTGCACAAGTTCTGTTCCAGCTAACAAATTACTTGGGCCTCACCTGGACTAATTTCTTCAAGATAGATCCAAATCAGTCAGCCCAGATATGACTGATTGGTGCCAGACTGTTTGGAAGTGATGGCCTGGATCCGATCATTCACTACACCACTCAAAACTGCTGCCAGCACCGCACCAGAATCTAAAAATTTTATACTTGACCCCAGAATTGCACCAGTTTTTGGAAAGACTGCACAGCTCTAACTCACAACACCAAATTTTTCAGCCTCTTGTATGCTTCATGTCAGAAACTCCCTGATTCTTGCTGGTGATCCATTCCTTTACTGCATTAGCAAGTCAAATCAAGTCAAGTTGGGGAGCATGTACTGGTACAGTGCGTTGCTCTACCCACTACACGGCGAAACAACTCAGGATCCCAGTTTGCAACCCCCCAGGCAGACACGTGGTCCAGTCCCACCCTCCGGAAATGACCCTCTATCTGCCACAGCCAGGTGTTACGTGGGCAACCCCTTGGCTTGGTCCAGCCACTCGGGACCCCAACAATGAGGATCTTATGAGCCGGATGACCATCAGGTATCAGGGACTCCATGAGCAACTGCTCATTCAACACGAAGTCAAACCAACGGTACCCAAGGATTTTCTGATTTTCTGGAGAGACACAGTACCACAAGAGTCCAGTCTTCGTCTCAGGTCACTAGATAGCGGCCATGCCTCACAACCATATAGCAAGACAGGAAGCACCAGGACTCTAAAGACTTGGACCTTCGTCCTTCTGCATCGATATTGGAAGCACCACACACCCCTTTCCAGCGATCTCATGACCCCCAGTGCTCTCCCAATCCGTCTACTGACTTCACAGGAAGAGTCACCAGAGACATGAATGTCACTGCCAAGGTAAATAAACCTCTTAAGAAGGTCAACACTCTCTCCGCAAACAGACACACTACTTGATGACTGTGCCCAAGAGGTCATTAAAGGCCTGGATCTTGGTTTTTATCCAGGACACTCGCAAGCCCAGATACACAGACTCCTCACTCAGTCTCTCCAGCATCACGATCAGAGCCTCCATTGACTCCGTGAAGATCACAGCATCGTCAGCAAAGTCAAGATCCATGAATCTTTCTTCACCAACAGATGCCCCACAGCCGCTGGACCCCACGACCTTGCCCAACACCCAGGCCGTACAAGCATTGAAAAGGGTAGAAGCAAGTACACACCCCTGATGAACCCCAGAATCAGCCGGGAAAAACACAAAGGCCCCACGTCCACTCTGCACAGCACTCACAGTGCTAGTGTACAGGCCAGCCATGATATCCAGCAACCTCGAGGGGATCCCGCGAACCCTCAGGATGTCCCACAGGGCAGCTCGATCAACTGAGTTGAATGCTTTGCAAAAATCGACAAAGGCTGTAAAGAAACTCTGTCGATATTCACGTTTGCGCTCCATGAGAACCCTCAGTACCAGAATGTGGTCAATGGTAGATTTCTTAGGCGTAAAACCAGACTGTTCCGGTTGCTGTTAGGTGAGCAAGTGATCACGGATCCCATTGAGGATGACCCTAGCAAGGACCTTACCAGGCACAGAGAACAGTGTTATCCCCCTGTAGTTTCTGCAATCCAGGCGATCACCCTTCCCTTTCCAGATAGGGACAACAAGTCCCGTTTTCCAGTCAGTTGAGATGATGCCAGTCTCCCAAATGGATGCAAAAATTGCTTGCAATGCCAGGAGGACAGCCTTACCACCAGCCTGGAGAAGTTCACCCCGGATACCACAGATCCCTGCAGCCTTTCCCCCTATCAGCTGGTTCACCACCTGTGCAATCTCAGTGAGATTGGGTGGTTCACAGCTAATTGGAGGATCAGCCTCAAGAACCGTGGACCCAGAGATATCCAACGTCCTAGCTGGGAGATCAGCTTTGAACAACTGCTCAAAGTAGCCAGCCCAGCAGGTCACAACTACAGTATCATCCGTAAGGACCATTCCATCAGCTGCCCTGACTGTGACTCTCCAAGGAACAGATTCAGATGTGTGTAATGCTTCGATACCTCTGTAAGCAGGACGTGGATTACTAGACCACAGATGGTGTGTCACTTGCTCACAGATTCCTCTAACAAAAGCCTCTTTATCTGCCCTCAGAGCCCTCGTAGCCGTCCTTCTCAGTTCCTGGTACAGACCAGAGTTGCCACTGAGCCATGCTCCACTCGATGATATCCAGGGTGCCCTGCGAGATGAAACACCTCCTTCTATGAACACTGGTAACACCAACACAACCCTCAGCAACCTTCAGGGCCTAGTCGCGGAAGGTCTCCCACATCACATTAGGATCGGCAGTCATACCCAAATCTGAAAGTTCCTCACAGACTTGCAAACTTATTAGAAACAGTCTGGTCTTGGAATCTGGCCAAGTCCAGGATCATTTTCCTAGTAGGTGGTAACCTACTGGACCTCAGCTGCATTAACATTCATTTCAATTTAGCCCGACATTTTAAAACTTATTTAGAAGATATTTGTAAAATAACTGCATAAAAAAGCAAACACAGTGGCTTAACTTCAGTTTTTTTTAGTCTGCATTAATTTCTGAATGCAGGAGAGTACCAGACACTTTCACTGTGTCTTCATATCTGGTGGATCTTGAATTGTGGTCAGTCCTCAATGTTTTGCTTCAGATTCCCTAAATGTGGGCCTATCCTTTCTATTTATTTGTTTATTTATTTATTTATTTATTTTTTTGCAAGATTCAGAAATCTTCTTCATGTAACTGTCCCTGGTGCCTCTAGCTATTTATAAAAAATATTTTTTAAACTCAAACATCTACATCAAATATTTATTAAACATGATACAATTTGTGTGTACTAACTTCTTCCTCCTATATATTCTATTTCACAGTTATTTATATCAGTTCACCGCTAACTACAGCAAATTATACAAAATAATAAATACATTTTAAAACAATAAATAAATAAACTTTACAATTTATTCACATATGATGCCATGAATAATTCTTTAGAGTGAACACTGCTGTAGTGAAAACACTGGTGTGCAAACAAGTATAACTAGTGGGAAAATCAGTGCTTCATATTATGGATATGATCAAACCACTGCATCTACATATTGTAGAATAACATTGAGCAGAATGTGCTGTCAATGTGAAGGATTGTGAGTACAGAGAAAGCTCTAGAAGTTGTAAAAGCTTAGGCCATATTTTAAATGACAACCACCATCCATCCATCTATATCCTAACTACAGGGTCACAGGGGTCTACTGGAGCCAATCCCAGCCAACACAGGGCGCAAGGCAAGAAACAAACCCCGGGCAGGGCACAGCCTACCGCACTACCATGCTGCCCTAGTGACACCATATAAATAAAAAATAAATAACAAACAAAAAATGGTAAGAGTTACTTTAATCTGAAATTTCAAAAATTAGAAATAAATTTGGATTAACCTCCTTAGTGTTACAAATTCAACCATTTAGGACTTTTTATAGGGATTTTCTGCTTCTCCTAGAGCAACAAAAATGCTACAGCTAAAGTAATCAGGATATGACACAGAGAAATCTGGCCAGATGCAGGGCGAGTGTAGGTGGCTAGTCATGCTGACTGCTGACTGAATTCCTGACAAGTCAGCCGGTGTACTAGTAGTACAGAATTGGTTTAAATGTGACATGCCATTATTGTGCTATAACTGCCTTTTCTAAAACAAATTCTGCCAAAATGTAATATGCTGTAAGTGCTCTGTAATTGGCACACTGCTTCAGTTGGCCCATGGTTGGGCCAGATATTAGCCAGCCTTTTTCTAACCAAGCCAGATCACAGACAATAGTGCCAGAGCACAATCTTTTCCTAAATAACAGGTAAGTAAAGAAATAAAGAAAGCCGTTTGTTTTGTTTCGTTTTTTGTTTTTTTTAATCTATCATATTTTTTATTTTTTTATCCAAAAGTTTTGCCCAAATGGTAAAAAAAACCAGTTGATAGCATTCTGTACTTTTTATCAGTTTATATAACAATATATGTCATGGCATCAGGTTTATAGTAATGATACCCATATGATGGTTTGCTGCTTAAGCACCAACACGGATACAAAAGAAGGGAAACAGACTTAAAAAATAACAAATGACAAAAACAATGCTTATTGTTCCTTTTCAACAACCTTTCCTTTTGAATAAAATAATTTGTAATCATTCATTCAAAACCATTTATTTACATTGTCAATGCCTATAATTAATTATCTCTTGTCAATTGTGGGGTATAGATAGGAAACCATCTGAGTTGCACTACCATAAACAATAAACAAGAAGGCATGATTGTAGGAAGTAAATCACATAAACAACTGGATGCTGGAATATTGTTAACATATTGCCTGGCTCTGTGGACCTTGTTTTTTTGATGACTTATGCCAAAAGGAGAATGAAGATATGGTAAAAACTCTATGAGAAACTAGCTGGGTGTCAGCAAACGCAGGCTGGTTGTAAAAGTTTAATGGTGTGGAGTTTGCATATACAGTATACTTTGAATCTTGTTATACATGTAGGGCAATGTTGGACTACTAAGCATATATGAGCATTAGTAGCAATCAGCAGCAGAGCAATGAACCTAATTGACAAATAGTTTTTTTATTCTTTTTTCTCAGTAGGATAATATTCCCTACTACAAGGCTATAGGAAAGTCTTGGAACAGATTCAGCTTAATGTAGTAGGCTCCCAAACACCAGGGGCTTCATGCATAAATGGTGCATGCTCACAAAAATGTTGCGTACGGCAGTTTCCATGCTCATATCCCAATATATAAAAGCTAAACATGGTGTAAAGCCACTCACATTTTCATGCCAATTCAATCCCTTGCGTGTGCACGTTCTCCGCTCGGTTTTGCAAACCAGCGTCAAATCATTGCTACTGTTCATGTGTAGTTTCCCTTTCTTTCTTAGATTCACATCCCTGGCGTAGCTTTATCAAATACACAGAAATTAACCGCATATTGTTTATTAGTTTAAGACCTATGATTGTAATCAACCCATAACCATATAATGGTGCACAGAATGGCCAAACTATTCCTAATACTAAAGCTGCTTTAGCTTTGTTACTCTCAGTGCACCACTAAATACTCAACCCACTGTATCTGAGTGTGGAATCACAGCTGTATAGCAGCTGATCGGATTATTGGGATACAGAATCAAGCACACGCTGTCTCACCCCTGCGCACAGTCTGTTTGAACTTCCACAATGCTTCAGAGCCTATTCCTGTAGGTACCTCATGCTTCAGAAACAGTTTCATCCCAAGAGCTCTAAATGCATTTAATCAGTCCATCAAGTGTTCCTGGTAGAACTGTTTCTACTTATAAGTACAATCACCTCACTGTAAACTTGCAGTACAGTTATAATATTGCACAACCTGAACCACTTTATAAAGCACATATTTACATATGATGCTGACTGGCTTTTAAGTCAATTTAGATTTCCAAGTGCTATCTTCTTGGAGCTCTTGATATTTTTAAGATGAAATGCAGTAAATCATTTTTATTGCATTATATAGATAAATGTTAAACTTAATTTAAATAATGTATTTTGTTAATAATTAAACATGTGAGGACACGTGTTAGCGATGAGCTGGCGCCCCGTTCAGGGATTGTTCCTGCTTCACTCAGTATGTTAATTGGGATTGGCGTGACCCTGGATGGATAGATGGATGGAATAATTAAACATGTACTACGAAGATATTTCAATGTTCCATAAAGGTTTTGAAGAATCGGTGTTCTAAGCATAGAGATGGCATGGCATCTATTACAGACCTGATTGTGTGGTGATTGGTTACTTGGAGAAAGAAAAGGAAGGACAGGACTTGGGGCTTAGTACGTTTGAGAGAGACAGTACTGCTGCAATAAATTATTTCATCGATGGTCACACACGGCACAGAAAGCATCTTGCAGGAACCAGGAACAATCTCTGGACAGGGCGCCAGTTCATCGCTAATACTGTCCCGATGTTTAATAAATGCTTTAATTCCTATCATTATGAAAATGATATCAAGTATACATCTTAATATTTAAATTGTTCAGAGAACTGTAATATCATGAATATAATGTATTCTGTGTCCTGTCGGCGGAAGAGAAAGCCCATTTAAGGAGCACATAGTGATTCTCACACATAGAGTACATAAAACAACACATAGAATATGAAGCATTTAACGTACTACTTTAATTACAATGGGATCTGAGAAACTAGTAAATTAAATGATTTTAAGATGAAGTTAATGACAAAATAAACTACGTGAGCAAAGTGGAACTTTCATGGTTTAAAGTGGACATTGTTTTCACACTGTGTCCCAGTATTTTTTCTTTTCTCTGTACCCAATACACTTCCATATGACACTCAGACGGGGGGCTACGATTCGCCTTTTCATGGTGACTTTGATATCTGACGACTTCTTACTTATTTTGGGCACTGTGCGACTTTCGTAACTTGAACTTTCGAGTTTCTCCGCCACTCTGTCACTTTATCAACTTCCTTTTGTTGTTTATGTCACTGCTTAAACCAACAAATAGTACATTTTTCTTTGCCTCTACTTGGTATTTGCTTTTTCTTCTTTTTCCCTTTTGCATATGTGACTATTTGTATTGATTTGCATATTCAAATAAGTCTGGGAGGAGTCTAGGTGGGCCAGCAGGGGTGTGCACATGCGTTACTTTTCACACTGACCAGGATTTATGGAGAACGTGGAAGTTGTGCACACAGATTTATGCATCGGGATTCTTTTGTACATACACACATTTCCGCTTTTGTCCCTACGCCAAGTTTTAATGTGAATGCTACGCACAGCGTTATGCTTGAGGCCTCAGGTCTCAATACCATAGCACAAATGAGGAATGAGAAGAAACAATCTATTTTAAGCTGAAATTCACTACCAGATACATTAGAATCCACGTGAGCCAGCATTGTAATGACACAGTTTTAAGACATTATTGATTCCATTTTTCATTAAATTATATCTTTTTAAAAACATTGGACTGACCTTATAGACAGGGGCACTGCTAGTGATTTTGTGACCTATAGAAGGAAATCATATTGGACCCCCAGCCAGACCAAACCAAACTTGTACCCTGTATAAACCTTCAACCCGAAATCGAAATCCAAACCAATCGAAGCTTTTGATAACTTTACTTAACTTGGATGGTACTTCCCTAGTTAAGTAACAAACTTACTAAAGCTATCAAAATTACCCAAAACATAAAGTTTGAATGTTCAAATAAAAAATAAGTACATACTTGAATATATTTAAACTTGGGTTAAAAATTCTAGGTCTTGTTTATCCCTGCTTTTTACATGTTATAAGAGTATCAAGAACAAAAGCCAGGAGGAAAAAAAAATTCTGTATAGTTAAACTATAAAATCAATCAAAATTCCACTCAAGTGTACTCTGTAATAAAGAGAAGCATCTGCACTGTTGACTTGTCTACAGTCTAGAACTGACGGCTGGGTGAGCAAGAATTTGTTCGGTTGCAGAGTCATATAATCACCCAGGAAAAGGAGCTGAAATCCTTAAGAACTATGCATACATTATTTTTAATAATTTTACTTTGTGTGACTCGTGTTGCTTTGGCAAAGAATAAAGTGCTTATGATGCTGCATGTTGTGTGGATGTTGAAGTCTTCAAATGGGTGCCTGAAAAGACTTTTCTGTGTATTTAATGTGTGGCCTTTTGAGTGCTTCAAGTGGAGCCAGCCAACAGCTGGGATTAAACTAAAAAGGGTTTTGAAAGTGTTACAATAATAAAAGGAAAATCAGAAAAATGTTCCCTTAACATTAATGAGAAAGTCTACAACCTGGATTCATGGGATTGGGCATGAACTGGATCAAATGCAGAACGATAATTTTGGGGTACCAGAGAACGTTTCAGAAAAAAATGCCCTGAATACATGCGCGGATCAAAAAGAGCAGCAGCGGAATATGGGAAAAAAAATGTCAGACTCTTCACTGTAAAGGGGAGTGATTGTAAGTTTTACTAACAAGAGAAAACTGATTGTTAAAAATTATGAAACGGATGATTGTGGAAGTGATGTGCAAAAATGGGTGTTAAGCTGCATCTGTGCTGACACCATGACAGAATTGATTTAGTGGGGTGCACGAACTGTGTTAGCTCACAGATTATCTTATTAAAAAGCTGTCTGGCATATAAGGGGCCAAACAGGTCATAAACCAATAGATTCCCCCTAAAGTATATGATTTATGGACTGTTTGGCCCCTCTTACTTGCAGTTTGTTTGCATCACCTGTGGAGATCAGACTAACTTCAATAAACCTTTCTTTGAGAAAAAACTGGGTTACCAACTCTCATCGTGTCTTCTCTCTTTCAAGATTTCCTTGACATTTTAAAATTTTGTGGAAATCTGAATTTGGCTTTCACATTTCAATTTAGCTAAACAAAAATGCATCTGCTGTTGCCTGGCAAGCTTAAGATTGACGATCTGTGATTTAAGTTTGTGATAATCAATCTGAACCATTCTGGCTAAAAGAGCAGGGAGAAATATGATGTAGTTTGAATGTGATTGCTACATCTGGGACAAAAAAAAATTGTAATTCATAGGTAAATTATTGTATTAAATAAAAAACAGGTAAAATAATATTTTTGACAGCTCCTGTCAGTCACAGGCAACAGTGACAAGTGATATTTATATGCATGCTCAAGGGCTGTTGTCAGCATCAGAGAAGATGATGGTATGGGCTTATATGCAGTTTAACAACAGGACTTGAGGAGCCTGGTAAACAGGAAGGGCCAAATAAGTGCAATATTCAGACTGAGGACTCAAGGACAGACAATGTAGGACAAAGTGGACATTGCCCATTTCGCTAGGCTTTTATTGGCATGTACAATACAATACAATACAATTTATTTTTGTATAGCCCAAAATCACACAAGAAGTGCCGCCAAGGGCTTTAACAGGCCCTGCCTCTTGACAGCACCCAGCCTTGACTCTCTAAGAAGACAAGGGAAAACTCCCAAAAAAAACCCTGGTAGAGAAAAAATGGAAGAAACCTTAGGAAAAGCAGTTCAAAAAGAGACCCCTTTCCAGGTAAGTTGGGCGTGCAGTGGGTATCAAAAAGAAGGAGGTCAATACAGTACAATACACAGAACAGAACAAATCTTCAATACAGTATAAAACTTTTATAAGTACGGAGCATAATTTAACAGTAGATGATATCACATAATATGATTTGGATTTGTTTAGAGTCCTGGAGACCATAGCCATCAAGCTGCCTCCCCCATTTGGCCATTCCACAGCTGAAACAGCGCTGGGCCAGCCAATCCGATGAAAGGACCCTTCTACCCCACGATTCCTGCGATCCTCCATCAGGAATGACTTTACCTTATGCAGGTAAAGCAACTTGGCAGGTGAGCTGTGGCACCAAGTGCCACATTTGAGTACTGAGAAAAGAAACAGAATAGGTGAGGGTTAGTAACAAATTATAACTATCATGTTACTTATGTTTTAGTGCTTAGCAGCTCTAGTCAGGATATGCTAAACTGAAGTAGTGAGTCTTCAGCCAGGATTTAAAAGCTGAGACCGAAGGGGCATCTCTTATAGTAGCAGGCAGACCATTCCACAATTTAAGGGCCCTGTAACTAAAAGCTTGACCTCCCACTGTTGTTTTATTAATCCTTGGAAACATAAGCAGACCGGCATCTTGAGATCTTAATGTGCGCTCTGGTTTGTAAGTCATGATAAGTCCAGACAAGTAAGCCAGACATTGGCCATTTAATGCTTTATATGTTAAAAGGAGGATTTTGAAATCTGCCCTAAACTTAACCGGGAGCCAGTATAAGGATTTAAGAACGGAAGTTATGTGTTCGTATTTTCTTGTTCTTGCAATAATTCTTGCAGCAGCAATTTGGATTAACTGGAGGCTGTATAAAAAACAATTTGAACATCCAGTGAACACCATATTGCAGTAGTCAATCCTACAAGAAATTAAAGTATGAATTAATTTCTCAGAATTACTTTTTATTTAGAAAGCCCCTTAATTTCCAATAATTTTTAAAGTAGTGGAAACATGATTTGGACAACATTTAATGTGTGCTTTAAATCACATGCTAGAGTCAAAGGTAACTACTAGATTCAGTAAAATTAATGGTGATTCCAACCGAGTTAAATGATGACAAAATATTGTTATGATCAGCGTCATTCCCTCCAACAATTAACATCTCTGTTTTATCTGTATTTAAAGACAAGTAGTTTTCATCCATCCACTCCTTTTATTCACTAACACAACTAATTAAAGACAACATCCAGCCTACAAACTTTCATCTTCCTGAAAGCTATTCTCCATAGAGCCTTGGAGCTGAACACCCTGAATTAACTCTAAGACATGCTCTGCCAAGCCAAGCTCTGTGCAATTGACTGAGCCCAGTCTGAGAGACTGAACCACCCAGCAACGAACCATTGCCCACAACATCAGACACCATCCTTAAAGACTTGGTATTGTAAAACTGTTTATCAGTGCCAAGAAAATTAGAATTCTAAATAGCCAGTAAACAGTCAGCTCCTTCTGTGTTATACTGCATGTTTTTCTGTCTCATCTGCCTTAAATCCTGTCTTCTGTGTCAATATGTATGCCAGTTATCATGTTTGTATAATCCTTGCGTTTATCAACAAACACAATAAATTGTATTATGTTTTTTCTTAAAATGAGTGTACTTCAGTTATCTTGGTATAACTTTAATACTGTAGCTGGAGGCCTTTTACTACAAAGAAAGGTAAGAAAAATAAAATGAGTACATTATAGGATTATTTAGTTAATTACCAGTATTGCTGAAGGTAAAATTTTCAAGTTTTTGATGAGCTAAAATAATGCCTGGTAAGATAGTCAGATACATCCTTGTCTAACAAATAATTAAGTCCCTCCCTCAGACAATACTAGATACAATAAAGAAAGACTAATTAGCAGATTTAAGGAATTGTTATACCAGCATGCTCTCCTGCACGGAATCACTTGGTACTGACAATACGCAATTCACCCCTGTTCACAGCAGAAAGCCTCTATAAGAATATAAATCAATACTTCTGCCATTGATTAGGAATTCTACCTACTTTCTCTTATGTTGGCCTCTATAGAAAGTAAAACCAATTGCAGCTCCCCTTATCTTTTGTGCAAGAGGAATTCCAAGTCATAAAAAGCAGGCTGGTAGTGGCCTGCAGAGACACAAATGAAATAAGAAAAAAGATACATTGATAAGCACAACAGGCTTTAGGGAGCCATAAGTACACATTTAGCCAATAGGCAGGACTTGGCCTGCACTCCAAGGCAATGATGGGACTAAGTTAACTGCTCCATCAACAGGATCGTAATACTGGAAGTGGTCCAAGGAGCAGAGGAGAAACCTAGGTGTGTTTGAGTAATCTGCCTGTGTTCCCAAGGAGATTGGACAAATGGGAGACTATGAGGCAGAGACAAACTTAGATAGATAAATGCACCCCCAAACATTGAAGCTCAAGTTCCTGTTGGGGATTAACTGATGATAACAAATGCAAGTTTTGTGGAGCATATTCTATCATCATGCAACCCATTAGCCCAAGGGCATGATCGCATTCTTGGGGTACTGGCTGAATGTCCGAACATAACAGTTGTAACAGCAAACAATGTCACCAACAAAACTGTCAGATTTGTGAGGGTGGGTGCAAAGCCCATAAAGGAAAAACATGCACCATCCCTAGAAACATCAATATTTGATGGTCCAAATGAATATCATTGTTATTCTGAGAGTAATTTGAGAATTTAAAATAATATTTTTCTCAGGATATGACAAATAGGCTGTCATTTTACAATTTCTCCAACTATGAAGAAATAGAATAGTAATGTTGCACTAAACAGCTTCAGACACATGCATGGTTTGTGCTAGTTTACGTCCTTACTTAAATGAAAGCTACACTTATGATTGTCCCTATGAACAAACAATTCAACAGGAATGCATCCGTACCTCAGAAATAAATAGTGCCAAGAATTTTTGACGAAACTTAGTTCAAATTTCCTTTTGTTGTGATAAAAATACCATGAAATACGAAAGAGATATTTTCTGTAACTGAATCCTTTGCTGTGCTATAGTGGACATATTCCGTAAGTTCTAAAACTTTTCATTTTCATGTTTGGACTAGTGCCCCATGGATCCTATTTTGAAGGTTAAGAATAGGCACGGTATTTTTAAAAAATATTAAAAATGCTTTGCTTAAGAATAGAATTTCTCATGGAAAATTAACTAATGCCCTGATTGTGACAGAATTAGCTTCAGGTTGAAAAATACTAAACTTATTCCTTTAGCATATTTGGGTCTAGATATTCTAACTTTGTGACAAATTTTATATCATTGCCTTAAAAGTAACAGACTAACCATTCAATACTTAAAGACCTTTTTCAAATTTTCCTTTATATTTAAGTATTTGCGTATTAAATGACAAACAACTCCAGTCTCATCTTACATATTACAATCTCTTTTTTCACCAGTCACAGCACAAATATAGCACTAACTCATGTTGCAAATTACATTTTAGTATCATTTGATGTGTGAAATACTACATTTAGAATGTTAGATTTAAACTCAGCCACCATTGACTATTCTGTTAAATAGGCTTGGAAATTATGTTGGACTCTCAGACACCATACTTTTGTGTATTAGTTCATCCATCCTTCTATATCCCAACCACAGGGTCACGGAGGTCCGCTGGAGCCAATCCCAGCCAACACAGGGCGCAAGGCAGGAAATAAACCCCGGGCAGGGCGCCAGCCCACCGTAGGGCACACACACTTGGGACAATGTAGAATTGCCAATGCACCTAACCTGCATGTCTTTGGACTGTAGGAGGAAACCAGAGCACCCGGAGGAAACCCATACAGACACAGGGAGAACATGCAAACTCCATGCAGGGAGGACCCGGGCAGCGAACCCAGGTCTCCTAACTGCGAGGCAGCAACGCTACCCACTGCACCACCGTGCCACCCTGCATTAGTTCATATTATTTTAAAATATATTTCATTATGTACAGAAATTGTTGACATTGTTCCATCACTATATTGAGAATTCAGAGATGCCATTCTAAAGGGTGGATACGCAGACCTTCACTGCTATCCCTGAGAGATGTCAGTAGAAAGCAATACTAATAGGATGGATGATACTTTTTAACTCAATAAAATTTCACTTAAGTTTTAGTGAATTAGTATATAAAGTTAACTGTTATGTTTGGCACCAGTCTGTCTTTTAAAATACATATTAAAAATATCTGAATCCTGTATGTTCCAGTTTATAAGCCTGGGGAAAACTGAAAATTTAATTCACGCATTTTTTTCTAGCAGAGCTGACTAATGAAATGCATTATTCACAGAGAGTTTAAATCACTCTCTATGAAAGTTTCACTTAACTCAAAATTGAACTGCAATGATCTCTCCTAGAATTACAAAATGTGACCACATAATTCCTGTCCTTAAGTTCTTACACTGGCTTCCAGTTAAGTTTAGAAAATTCTTCTTTTTCTTCTTCTTCTATATAAAGCTTTAAATAATTTGCTGTTACTTACCAATTTTGACTTTCAGTTAAATACAAGCCAGAGTGCACAATATAGTGTTAAAATGACGGTCTACTAAAGATTCCAAGAATTAATAAAACAGTGACAGGGGGAGTTTGAATTTTTAGCTGCAAAGGTTTGGAATGAACAGCCAGTTTGTGTAAGAGAAGTCACTTCGGTCACAGCTTTTAAATCCATGTTGAGAACCAGAATTTTTTACGACGTTCTACTTTGTCATCTACTCTTTGTCTTTTATTTCCAGCCCCGGGCATGGTTAAATCTCTTGGCACAAAGTCTCATCTTGTGGGATGTGTACGTATCTCTCTGAAAAAGTCTTGTCTCATCTCAGGATTTTTTTATTATAATAGAGAGACTTTTTTTTGGAATTTCACTCATAAACTTGTATTTTTCCATGTTTGTGTTATTGTTCAGCTGCAAAATGCTTTGATTTACTTAAACCTAAGGTTATTCTCAAGTAACTGAAAATGTCATTATTCAACTACTTAAATTGATCCATTAAAAATGCTACACACATATTACCAAAACAAGCAACAAAACATACTGTATATATGTTCAATTAAAAATATAATGGCTCACAAATATAGTTTAAGATAAATGTGACTAATTTTCATTTATTGTACTTTTTGTACTACATAGTTCTGTGATTAGTGTTGTATTGAAAGAGAAGAAAAGGATGCTTTTGCGATGTAATGTTAGTGACAAGTTTGTCAGTGTATCAAATAGCATAAATTACCTTCTACAACCACACAAAATCCGCAACATTCATAAAAATAATTAAAAGGGTTTAATTTTATTTCTAACTGTAAAAATGTGTTTGAATCTCTTGGACCACGTTGCAACAAAAGTGCTGGTTCTTTATGTGTTTATATTAATGTACATCAACTTATAGTAACTGTTTATAGTGAAAATGGGCATGCCTTGATTTGAATATAAAAATGTGTTAATTTTGAGCAAGATTAACATACAACCATAACTCGGAAAAGATTTGGACGATATGAAATCACAAGCAGTATAAAGACAAGAAATTTAATGTTTAATCTAGTAACTCCATTTTTTGGTAAATATACAGTACTTCCACTTTTTCCATTGAGTGCCTGAAAATCATTCAAGAATAAAAGGGGGCAGTTTAAGGCCAATAATGAGGTGAAAAAATAATGATGTGAGTAAAAACAGGTGATGTTCAACAGGTGATTGTACTAATGCTTTGGCATAAAAACTGCATCCAGGAAAGGCCTTGTCCTTTAGTAGCAAAGATGGACTGAGGATCACCAGTTTTTCCATAAATGCATCAAATAAATACTAAAAAGTTTAAAAACAATGATTCTCAAAGACATTTTAGGAGGCATTAGGGCATTTCAACCTCAAAAGTGCATAATTTAATTAAATAATTTAAGGAATCTGGCAAACTTTTGTGCATAAATGGCAAGGGCACAAGCCTAAGTTGATTGACCGTAATTTCCAATTCCTCAAATAGTACTGCATGAAGAACTGTCATTCATCAGTAAGTGATATATCAGGAGTACTTTTGGAAACCTCTATCAAGTAACACAATATGTACTTAAATGCACAAACTGTATTCAGCCACTATAAAGCAGTATATTAAATGTTGTCACACACGTGCGAGTAGGAGGATGTTGTATGGACCAAGCAAAGGTAATTCCACGCCAGGTCAGGGGTTGGCAGGGTACACTAAACCTTCTCCGGTTGTCTCTACAGACCAACCACGGAAAAACCTGTCCGATTCAGAGCGCATGATGTCACTTTCGATTCTGGCACCCAGAAGAGTGTCACTTCCGGTTCCGGTGCCCAGAAGAATGTCACTTCTGGCACACAGGCTGATGTCAAAAGAACATCACTTCAGGTTCCCCTACGTCACTTCCAGTTCCTACACATCACTTCCAGTCTGATCCCTTAAAGCCGTCATCTTTGCAAACCTTCACCAGTTCTATTTTGGTCTTGTGAATATCTCTGTTCCTCTAAAAGCCTTTTGCAGCTAGGGAAATTATTGTTTGATTTCAGCAGTAACATTTCCATTGTTGCTTGCCATCTGGTGTTACCGCAACAGTGGCTCAAGATTAAGACCCGCATTACCTGTCTTCACAAGGATGTCCAGTTTTATATATCCGCCAACTGCTACATATGTCAGGATGGTGTATTTAAAAAGTTGACAGTGTCGGTGATGAATAACCCTTCCTTCCCCGTGATATTAGGCAGAGATTGGGTAGACATTAATAGCAGTAACATAGACGCTTCTTCCCCAAGATTACTAGGTCTAGTCATGGACGCAGAATCAGTGCCCTCAACTTCCTACATGCCATGTATACAGCAGGCTGGGGAGCAGAGTTCGGCCTCTGGTGATGATGGGGAAACACCCGGGACGTCTCAGCAAGATACATCATCAATAAGAGCTGAGTTGCCTCGGGATGAAACCCTGCCCCTTGCAGCCCCGGCTTCATTTAAAAGGAAGAAGTGGAGCGACGACTCCCTTAAGTTTGCAAAGAATGCAGTCATTTTGAAAGCTGGCCAATGCACCTTACATCCAATGCCAAAGGGTCCTCACTTTGTGTTAAATAATGACCTGTTGTACTGGGTGGCAGAACATGAGGGAGAGATGAGGTCACTGTTGTTAGTACCACGGACTTACCTGCGACAAGTCTGTGAACTAGCATATACCCACCTCTTGGGAGCCCATTTGGGACCTAAAAACACACTTGAGCAAATTTTGGCCCGGGATTAATGAGGAGGTCCGCCACTTCTGCACATCTTGTCCAGAGTGCCAATTGATGCAGATTCCTAAGAGGGACTGTGCTCCTCTATTTCCCTTACCCTTAAGCAGATGTTCTGTAAGGTAGTCAACGAGGATCGAAGGAACTGGGATCAGCTCCTCCCCCTCATCCTTTTTGCATAACGGGAAATACCACAAGCCTCCATAGGGTTCTCACCTTTTGAATTGCTATATTGACGATAACCCCGGGGCATATTAGACATTTTAAAAGAAGGTTGGGAGGAAGAGGCCATCCCTTCAACAAATATATTAGAATATATTGAGCAATTACACAATAGATTTGAGAAGATTAGACAAGTGCTGCTAAGATTCACACCGTCAATGTGACGGTGATTTATTTATTTTACTGGAGGATTACCAGGGACAACCCCAGCCTAAGAACGACACACACACCCACACTACAGAGACCAAATGAAGCACGCTGGGAACATTAATCGATAAATAATACAGTATAATGAAATTAAATGGACTAAATGAAAACAATAATACTACCCGATATTACATTTAACAAACACAATAAACACGCAGCCATGTCCATGTAAACCAAATCGGATGAAATGAGAAGTGGTGAAGTTAAGTCCAGCGATCTGTATGTAGAAAAGGAATGGAAAACACAGTCCTACCGGTAGTTGCTGAAAGTATGAGGACAGATGGATGATTCAGGATCGCTCCTTCTTCCGGGAAAGCCAATGAATCCAAACACAGTTCTACGTACACAGTATACAGGTAAACAGACGACCCAGACCCCAACAAACAAATTCAATCCATGACACAATGATGATGTATGGCAGAATTAACGGCAGGCAGTTCAACAGATAAATGCAACACACAACGCACCAAACAAACCAAAAACCTTTTCTCTTTGACACCTGCCCTCCTTTTAAACCCCTCTGGCCACCTTTGACCCCAACAGCCCCTGCAAGGACTGCTGGGAGATGCAGTTCTAACTATTAGTAGCATTGCTACAGGGTTATAGTTCAAGAATGCCTGTACAGAATTCCCAAGGCAAAAAAAGGCTGAAGTGGAGCTGGAGATGACGAATACTGGCCTAGGTGTGATTGAGGAAAGTTATAGTGCAAGTAGGAAGACATTGTATGGACCAAGCAAAGGTAATTCCATGCTAGGCCAGGGAGTGGCGGGGTGCACTAAACCTTCTCCTGCTGTCTCTACAGACCAGTCGTGGGAAAACCTGTCTGATTCAGAGCACCCAGCATGATGTCACTTCCGGTTCTGGTGCCCAGAAGAACATCACTTCCGGCGCACAAACTGACATCAGAAGAACATCACTTCCTGTTCCCCCATATCACTTCCAGTTCCTACACATCACTTCCGGTCAGATCCCTTAAAGCTTTGCAAACCCTCACCAGTTCTGTTTTGGAGTCAGTCTTGTGAACATCTCTGTTCCTCTAAAAGCCTTTTGCAGCCAGGGAAATTATACGGGTGGCTGCTCCAAACCTTTTTGAGTGTGTCGAACCTTATCCTTTTCACAGTGTCCAGAAATGAAGACTTCTCTGGCTTCTGAGGCATTTGGGATGGACCATCATACAGTGGAAACATGTATTGCTGACAAACAAATCAATATATTTTAGGTGTTTTTTTTGTAAGAAATGCATATTGTGTCCTTCAGACCAAAGAAGAAAAGGACCATCCAGCTATATTGACATGCGCTGAGTAGGCTCCTGTCAATCATGGAGAATCCACTGTATCCACTGAACAGTATCATCACCAGACAGAGAAGCAGCTTCAGCGACAGACTGCTGTTACTGTCCTGCTCCACTGACAGACTGAGGAGATCATTCCTCCCCCACACTATGCGACTCTTCAGTTCCAGCCGGGGGGTTAAATGTTAACATTATACAAAGTTATTGTCTGTTATACCTGCATTTTTATCATTCTTTAATTTAATATTGTTTTTTGTATCTGTTTGCTGCTGCTGGATCTATCTATCTATCTATCTATCTATCTATCTATCTATCTATCTATCTATCTATCTATCTATCTATCTATTTCCAGAAGCCAGAATCTGTGATGGTGTGGGGGTGTGTCAGTGCTCTGGGCAAAGGTAACTTAATCACACTTCTGTGAGGCTGTGCTAAAAAGTACATACAGATTTTGGAGTAACATATGCTGCCTTCAAGATGACATCTCTATGATGAATGCCCATACACATTTTAGGAACACAATGCAAAGACACATTCTGTGAGTGTTACAAAGGAATTGCAGCATATGAAGAGGGTGTGGGTGCTCGACTGGCTTGTCTGCAATCATGAATTGTCCCCAACTGAGAATGTGTGGTGCATTTTGAAATGCAAAATCTGTCAATAAAGACCCCATATTGTTGCACACATTAAGAAATGGGACAAAAATTGCACCTGAAACACTCAACAAATGTGTGTCTTCAGTACATAAATGCTTATTACGTGTTGTGAAATGGAAAGGCAGTGTTACAAAGTGGTAAATTCTTTACCATCCAAACTTTTTTTGGAATATGCTGTAAGTATCAACATCAAAATCAGTATTTGTTTTTGAGAAAAAAGCAATAACTTTCATGATATATTGTTTTCAGGTCAAACATCAGTTACTATCATTAAACAACCACTGCGTTCTGTTTTTATTTGCATTTCCATACCGTTCCAACTTTTTCCAGAAAAATGTGAATAATGACAAACGTGCCCAAAACGAATTATATGCCACTGTTTATAATTATCTTTTGGTTTTGTTTCACCCTAAATTGTTTTAAAATAATAATGAGAATTATATCAATATAACTACAAACAGCTACCAGCAAACATGATCATTTTAAGTTAAAAAATTTGATATAGTATATAAATATATCCATTAGTTATTTTTTTCAGTGTATCTTTAAAAGTCTCACACACATTTATATTACATATTGAATGATTGACCTATTAAATTGTAATAAAATTTCAACGTGAATATTTAGTGATGTCTGTAAATTAATCGCAATTCATCGTAGTTTATGTATTTAACTTTTAATGTGACTATCGTGCGTATGCAGTGACAATTCTTTAAATATACATAAATATATATTGGCATCTCTCCATTCAAATTCTCCAATAACCCCGTCTCTCGTTTAGATTCTCCCTTATACAGATGTCACAGGTGACAGGTGCTCCCGCCCCCAGTGAGGGCGGTGTCCCAGGCACTCGCAGCAACTAAAACTTCAACCGAGAGACGCCCAAAAGCAGCACACTTTGAGCAAGACATCGCGGGAGATCGTCTACGGCCGGCTCACGGTACTCTCTTTTAATTTCCTTCCTATCTAACAGAAATTCATGACTTAGCCTCCCTTCTGTCTGTAATGAATGTCCGACCGTCCACTCCTCCGTTCAGAAGCCGGCATGTGATTTACTGGACTCGCCGAATTTTGAACTCAGCCTTCACAACTGAGCCATCAGATTGCGTCTTTTGCGGTATCTCTGTTCCTGTGACGCACTGCCATTTTCCAAACGTTGGTAAATTAAATTGATTGGTTTATAAAAAAAAAAAAATGAGCACGTATCTGAGCTGTGTGATTTAGGGGTACTGTTTCTGAAATTCATCAACACAGTATTAGCTACAGTCAACATCTGCATTTATACATAGGAAATATTAAAAGTTACCGAATTAATGATAAGGCTGAATGTCTGAGATTATCTTTATAAGAGTTTTGATCTGGCATGTTTTCATCCGTTTTATTCCTTTGACAACATAAACATGACTAGCCATGTGTCACACTTATGGAAAGTTGTACAGAGTTGGGATGTGACAATGTGCCAGGTTTTTCCACCTACTGCATCATTTCCGTTTGGCATGAGGTTTCTTTGTAACACAATTTTATTTGAATATTACAAATGCTAATGATTTGGCAACATGTATTAAACATGTTACACTTGCTTCGTGTATGTAATACAGGTAAATGCAAATTGATAAAAGATGATATTACATAAATACAAGTGAAACTGGTTATTTAGATTCAATCTGTCAGTTGTAATAATTAAGGTTATCTGTAATTGTCTGTGATGCTAGAAACGAATTCACTGTGGTTATCTGAATAAAGGTATTAAAAGAAATTGAGGGGCAAGTGTTGTGGTTGATCTTATGAGGAAAGCAGACACTACTATTATATTAGACAGATTTTATTAAGGATCAAAATCAGATGATTTAGTGCAAAAAAAAGTGGAAGTATAGGCTGGAGCCTGTCCTGGCAGCACTGGATTAAAGCTAGAAACCCAGCTGTCCAGATCCATGATGCAGCTGTGCTAACCACTGTGCCACCGTACTGGTCACAGATATTAATTCATTTATTCATTCATTAAATTTCTGCCCTCATTTATTCCCTTCTAGGGATCTTGAGAAAGCTACTCATGCTTTTATTTTTTTTTTTTCACCTTGATTACTTCAACTCGCTGTATTCTGGGATTAACAAATCTCTGATACGCAGGCTACAGTTGGTCCAAAATGCTGCCGCTCTGTTTCTCCTATTTCAGCTCCTTTACACTGGCTGCCTGTCAGTTTTTGAATTGATTTTAAAATCTTGCTGCTAGTTTTTAAATCTTTACATGTGCTTGCTCCTGCCTATTTATCTGAATTCCTCTTTGTGATTATATAGCATTATTTCTATTTATTATGTATCTTATTTTATGTTCATATATTTTATTTGTATTTATATTTTTATGTTCATTGTTTTGTTTTTCTTTTATTCTATTATTGTAAAGCACTTTGGCCACAGCATTACTATGTTGTTTTAAATGTTCTATTTAAATAAATTGACATTGACATTGCCATGATATTTGATACAAATATTTAAAATGTTTATATTCCATGGGTGGGTTCCCATAGTAGAATGGCACTGTGTGTTAGCTTTTGGTAGTAACCCATCAGTTGAATGTTTTCTGTTTTGGAGTATTGGATATTCTGAGTATGAATTGGAGTTCGGAATGGTGCTCTCAAAATATGACATATTAAATAATTTTTCATTGCACTAGGTGCAAGGTAGGAACTAGGTTTGGACAGACAGCAAACATGCATGGAGTGGCCCCATGTGGGCAGATCATGGGCAATGTGAGCTTCGAAAAATCCAATTAAATACCACAATGGCCCAGTTCCCCCAGTGGCCCAAAATGTCATCACTACCCCATAGTTTCCCACTTTAATGATGTCGCAGAGTAAGTTACAAAGTGAATTCGTACTTTTTATCAGTTTTAGATTTTGATTGTAGAAGTATAAATAACAACCTGAATGGCTTCAAAAAGTTTCATTTGTATATTTGCTAAAATTTCACATTTATTTATGTATTATCAACAATGTTTTCATGTTCAGGGTTGCAATAGCACCAAAAAAAAAGGTCTGGACTAGTACCAATAAATGCTAAAGCTTTTGTTTTTTGTAAAAATAAATAGTTTAAAGTCAGATTAGTATTGTGTTTTTTATTTCTTTACTTATTAATTAATGAAATTGTAAATCTAAATACTGTAATTACACAATTTAATAACAATTAAAACAACTAAACACCAAAAAAAGTTTCAAGGAAGTAACAGTAAGGGGTGGTGCAATGGTGGAGCTGCTGCCTCACAGTAAGGAGACCAGGGTTCACTTCCCAGGTCCTCCCTGCATGAAGCCTCCATGTCTTCCATGTATCAATGCTGGTTTCTTCCAGGTGCTCTTGTTTCCTCTCACAGTCCAAAATCATGCAGGTTAGGTGGAGAGTTGTGTGTGAGTGTGCTCACCCTGTGATGGGTTGGTGCCCTGACTAGGAGTTGTTGTTGCCTGTGCCCATTGCTTGCTGGGATAGGCCTATTGTGCCCCAGAACCCAACCCTGGATAAACTGCTATTGAAAATGGATCAATGGATTAGTAAGGTATGGACTTTCTTAAGGTTTATGACTAAATTTGGTCCCCATTTCTGTTTTCACACTCTGGGCCAATGTTGCCCTGATGTTAAAAAAAAAAAAATCTAAACTGGGCCATTGTTGGCTGCCCACATAGGGCCAATATGTTTGTCACATTGGACCTACAATGGCCCAGTGTCAATTTGTTTACTGGAGCAGATCCTTGCACACTACCAACATCACTCATAGTGGGGCAATTTACTGTCATCAGTCAACATGTGCTCAGGTTATGGGAAGAAAACAGGGTACCCCTACAAAACCTACATGGACATGAGAATGATGTAAACTCTCCACTTTGTCATTGTTTGGAATGGGATTTGAACCCAGAGTCCTAGTCATGTGAAGAAGTAGTCCTAAACCACTGCACTACCACCGTTCCCTGTTCTCAGATACGAGGGGGGGACCCAAAAATAACCGGAATTTTGTTGTTGTTAGGTTGGTACTAGTAGTACGTGGTTGGGCCGCTAGGGCGATCTAGTTACACTCCTCACAAGTCAGTCTGCCAAGTGCTATCAGTCTGGAAGATTGTGCTTGTGTTCAGTGAATTTTGTAAAAGTAGTTTTGTGCAAGCGTCGTTTTTTTACGATGGCCGATTATCGTGAGCAACGCGCGGCAGTGAAATTTTGTTTTCTTCTTGAAAAAAGTGTTGCAGAAACTATTGTTATTGAAACGGTATGACAACCCTGAACCACCCACCCTACTCACCAGATTTAGCTCCGTGTGATTTCTTTTTGTTCCCTTGGATGAAAAAAGACTTGAAAGGAAGGCATTTTGCTGACGTCGAAGAGGTAAAACAAGAAACGACCAGAGCATTAATGGGCATTACTTCAGACGAATTTAAAAAATGTTTCGAACAATGGAACAAACGGTTAGATAAGTGTATTACCACCAATGGAGAGTACTTTGAAGGAGACTAATTGTAGTTTGTACAGAAAATTAAATTAAACACGTTTTAAAAATATTTCCAGTTATTTTTGGGTCCCCCCTCGTATGTATTAAAAGAAATGTAAACCTTTTAGGCAAGAATGGAGAAAAGCATTAATGATGAACAGTAAAGGTTTTGAAATAATGTAAATATAAATGTAAACTGGTACAAAAGGCAGAAGAACATTCAGTTAAAATCAGAGTGGAAACAGTTATCCTGTAAAATATTTTACCATCTTCAAACATTTTCCATTCATCCAACATTTACCAAAAAACCTTTATTGATAAGGCTAAAAAGACATTTATTGGAATGAACCCAGATGACCAGGTGTGACCCTGGATGGGCCCAAGCTCATTTCAGCACACATTCACATTCACACTAGGCCAGTTTCAAGTCAGAAATCAAACTAATGGGACATCTTTGGACTGAAGAAGAAAGCTAAGATATTTAAAGAAACAGGGACAATATTAAAACTTCATGGAGAAATGCCCCAGCTAAGAACTGAACTAAGGTTCAAGTGCCGTGAAATAGCAATACTTGCTGCTGCCTTTGTGCTACCTCACAGTGATTCTTGATAAGCATCTATTTCTTTGCAACAAGCTAAATGCTTCTTCTCTTTACTTACACAATTTATTTATGGCATAGATAATAGCATTTCTTTCTAATGCCTGTTTTAAATGAATTTTTCAGTTAAGCAACTAAAACCAGATCTCCAACAAAGGCATATTTCATAGTTACTTATCGAAGTGCATTTTCTCATTCAATTTTAATAATCCTTCTTTAGATTACCTGGGCAGTGAACATAAATGCATTTTCCAAGAAATTTAAACAACAATTATAACATTACAATGGTATTTGCACTTTTTAATTCTTGAGAAAAAAGAAGAAAAACCAGTTCTGTGCTCATTTTATTCTTTTCTAAATGTGCACATTCATCTCTTCTTGTTCATGTAACTCACTCATTGTCTGAAATGATACATTAAAATGACAGGGACACATTCACAGGTTTTTTTCTAGAAAGTGTGCAGGATGAGATTAAGTTATGTCATCATCCCTGTCCTCCAGCATAAAGAGTGTTTAACTGGATTTTTCTTCAAATAAAAATAGAAAGTGAGTTTATGAATAAGACAAGTAATTCTTTCTAAAGTCTTTTGTTACGTCAGGTGCATGTATACAAAGGTGTGAAAGTGAAGACAATGGCTTGTCAGCTGTGTTGTATCTCATAACACTCTTCTTGTCACATTTATGTTTAGTTCCTCAGCAGTTTAACACTTTACTCTGCTTAATTGACTAAATTTAATGCCGCATTTCACATGGTTTACCATTGTCTTACTGCTAAGTGATGGTGATCTACTTCTCGTGAAAAAATTCTTAGCTTTTTCTGTGATTAAGTTACAAACCCAAGTAATTCACCTAATTCCCCAAACCCTCCCTGACTTCCCATTCCTTCTAGCTCCTTTTTCCAAATTGTCATTAATTTCATCTCCATTTCTGGGTGACTTTACTGCATGTGTTAGTTCCAGCCTACTGCTTTACTTCTGCACCGAATCCCCTCTTCCCCACACTCATTAAATCCTTCCTTCCTTCCTTGCATAACCTTGGCTTTTAAAACAATAATAAATGCATCCTTTAATGTTGGCTCTGTGCCAGCTAATTTGAACATTACGTCTGTAACCCCAACATTGAAAAAATCTGATCTTGATGCTGAAATTCTGAACAACGTTTGGCCTATCTCACTTGCGATTTCTTCCTAAGGTTCTTGATTTTTGGCCAGTTTCTCAGTTGCTATTTCTTTCTAAGGTTCTTGAGTGTGTTGTGGCTTTCCAACTCGCTAATTTACAATAACTTCTAATAACCTGATGGAGCCCTTTCAGCCTGGTTTCAGGGAACCAGAAAAACTGTGAAATTGCTCTTCCTCAAGTAACTAATGATTTACTTAATGCAACAGACTCTATGCAAATAAGTATATTTTTCCATTTAGATCTCAGTAGATCACAGCATTTGATTCTGTTAATGATGATATATTATTGTCCATAATTGAGAGCACTTCTGACACTGTCCTATGGTTTATGTCCTGTCAAACTGACAGGCAAGAGTTTGTCACTTTTGGTAACAGTGAGAATGGTTTCTGTCATTTTTTTATGTAGAATTCTCAAAACAATTGGCATTCAGCAGCATATCTCGTATACACAGATGTGCATTCCAGACAGAACTCCTCTCTTGTCAGCACATCAGCTTCTTGTAACTTTTGTCTCTCACTCTATTTGTAGCTACTGTGTTGAACATGGCAAATGAGGAAGCAGAAGAGCTGCGGACAGACATGGTAAACAAGCCTGTGCAACTGGAAGAAGAATTTCTTAGGGATTTATATCTTTTCATGAAAAAACGGGACACCCCTATAGAGAGGATCCCTAACCTTGGTTTTAAGCAAAGTAAGCCCCTCCAAGTATATGTTTACATTTATATTTACATTTATTTGCTTGGCAGACACTTTTATTCAAAGTGACTTACAGCAGAGGTAAAATTATGGCATATATACTGTATAAACACTGCCTGCCAGAGAATCAGATTCTCCATATTCTTGTTAAGAGCAGATTTAAATATATGAGATAATAATAAATTGTTATATGAAGCCAATGAAATAGGAGCAATCACATGGCAGAAGCTGAGGTATGAGGGAAAAAAAATGACTGACTTGAGAGATGTGAAGAACAAAAGCTGATGTGGAATTTTTAGTATGAATAACATTAAAAGGTAACATCGTATTGTGTACTGAAGGTTTGTTTATTTTCCCAGCTTTTGATTTTTTTGTACATTCTCTTGAACTGGCATATTAATCCTTCTATAGGGAAGATTCATGGTGTGTCCACAAGAGTTGATGCATTTGCATTCCCAAGTCATGCCATTCTCATGATACTGTTCATTTTCTCAGTGCAAAGTCCTACATTTTACTCTTCCTTTCTGTAAAGTATGGCACCCAGTTGTAACATTTGTAATAGACCGTTAATTTTACTTATTCCTTGTCATGCAAGAAGGAGTGTATTCTGGGGTGAAAAAAGGGTTGGCACTAAGAACTTGATTCTAGTTATTCACATTGAAAAAATAAAAATGTATACAAGTATCACATAACTTTTAGTTCTGGTGGATTTTAGAAAATTCACAGTTACTTTTTGAATGTGTACTACAAAAACCCCTAACAGACATATAAGACAGAATTACTTATTTTTTAAATTTCAGTTTAATATGATCATATTTTCTTTGGAGAAAATAATTACATTTTTGT
Organism: Polypterus senegalus; assembly: GCF_016835505.1. NCBI lineage: Eukaryota > Metazoa > Chordata > Cladistia > Polypteriformes > Polypteridae > Polypterus > Polypterus senegalus. The sequence goes on from NC_053160.1 coordinate 100,392,519, forward strand.
CTGGTGCTTTTTAGTGTGGTCTCAAATGGATAATACAAAAATACTCTCTTGTTTAAATATACACTTGCATTGAAGTACACACCAAACAATAATTGTGAGATATGTTATCCTATAATAGTAATAATAATACATTGTATTTATTTAGTGCCTTGCCCATTCTCAAAGAATTTAATCAAAGAAATGTTCATAAGACTTGTCCCATGAACCACAGTAAGATTCACTTGTCCCCAAGAGTGCACACCCAGTCAAGGCAAAGTCCATAAAGTCTAAAAAATAAATCCAAATCACGACAGTTCAAATCAGATGCATCCATGAACTATACATGCAATACAAAAGTTAAAGAAGTGCAAAAAGTCCATGTTTAACACAAATTTAATGATAATGTGTTGTTAACAGGGAGGAGTGGCAGCAACATGTGTGTGCCTGCATCCCCTACCCTTATATGATACATATTATTAATCCTTAAAACATCTAATTTTATTTACCTGTTTTCCCAGTCGACCACTGCAATTCAAATTTGTATATCTGCAAAAAAAGCAAACATTTAACTTCCATAGTGAAGTATCAAAATTCTAAATTTGAGAAAGCATTTTTCATGTCTATACTGCTGAGATTGTAAGAGTAGCCTGAATAATTTAATACAGTACAAAAAACTGATTTAAATTCAAACATTATTTGTAACACTCACCTCTTGTCTTTTTCTACAGTTGACCTATTCATCATGTTCAAGACAGTTCAGAGTTTAGGGGGATACAAGGAGGTAAGAATATCTGGGCTCATGACAGCCAAGTAAAATAAGATCGTATGCAGTGTATGTTTGTCACAAAGCTGGACTAGTTATCATCCAATAACTTTCTTAACTATATTTTTTTTCATCTTAAAAATAGCAGACACCAGTGCCTAGGCCCACTTACATAGTAACTGGACCAATTTACATCTATCTGCCTAGTTGACATGCGTGTCTTTAGGATATAGAAAGGAAACTGAGAGCCTGGAATATTTCCACATTTGCATGGAAGCAATTTATAGATTATCACAGTCAGTTGTTGACCAAGAATTTGACTCGGGTCATCCTGGGCTAGCAGAGTGTCACCCTATTTTCATTTAACTCTAATTGTGGCTCATCAGTACTGTATCTTTCAGTTCACTGTGCCTTAAAAATTCCTGTTGTAGATTAAAAACAGTTATTTAATGTAATGTAAGCACCTTCAAAAACAAAGGCTCAAATGAAATCTATTTGCATATTGTTATTCACTATTTGTCAAAAGTCTTTGATGACATTTTGTATTATGAAAATGAAACTGACAATTTATATTGTATCTATGGATATGTTTTATATATCATTTTCCTTTTTTTAGTTCAGTAAAAATTAAGCCAACATGTGGAATCTTTGTGTAAAAGTGTAAAATACTCTCAATGATCCAGTAAATTTAGAACTACATTTAGCATAAATACTTTGAAGTCATAGTGTTTCATTCGAGGTTTTGCATCTTATTTATGAAAATATGTCTCACTTCTTTTCACTACAAAGTCTCAGTTCATTGGTCTTTGAAAACGCTCATTAATGCACAGCTCTCTTAAAGTTCCACCATAGCATTTCAATTGGGCTGAGGTCTGGACCTTTGATTTAACCATTCTTGTGGTTGTGATTTTGTGTTTTGTTTTCATGAAACAAAGCTTTGTGCGTGACAACCAGATGATTAATTGAAAAGGACATTGTTCTAGCAGTACAGTATTGTTGCTTGTAAAGGTACAACTCTGATAAACTGGGTAAGGAGGCTTTCTCTTGTCTATCGTTCCACAAAAACAATACTTGTTCAGTCATTTCCTCATGAAGTAGTAATAAAGTACAACATTTACCATATTGGCAGATGACTGTTCCTTGCTCTTTTTCAGAACATTATACTGATTATTCTTTGGGTGAATTTATTAGGTTGTTGACTCCAAGTTAGACTAGTAACTGTCTTGAATATTCTTAATTTATAAAGTACTAGCAGACCTGGCGCGCTTCACTGCACGTTTAACCGGCTAGTTTCGGCAGCGGATCGTGGTTTTTCCAATCTAGACGTCCAGTCGTTTTCCGATTCTTTTAACCGCCTGGTTTTGGCAGCCAATCGTCCTTTTCCCAATCTAGAAATCCTGTCTTCTTTAGATTCGTTTAACCGCCTGATTTTGGCAGCGAATCATTTTTTTCCTAACGTAGAAGTCGTTTCTTGTTGAGATTCGTTTAATTGCTTAGTTTTGGCAGCCAAGCGCTTTTTTCCAACCTAGAAGACCTCTCTTGAGATCCGTTTAATGGCTTCATTGATTGCATGTCTTCAAAGGTAGTTTCAATACCCATTTCTTGCACCGAGTCTTCTCCCCTTTTATGAGTGACTGTGTAAGTACCGCGTGTACTAAACAGTAAATTAGTAAAGGTGAAAATACTTTGAGCTACATTTTTTTGTATGAAAATGTGCTATATAAATAAATGTTGTTGTTGTTGAAAGGACTAAACACTAAGGAAAAAGAACGGCAAGACCGCGTCAGTCGGAGCGAAATGAAGAGAATGAAATGACGTGAATGGGAGGGGAGATGATCACGTGACTCCCCCACCCGCCTTAACTGTCAATCCCTTCACAAACACACAAACACATTCTCTCGGATCCCAACTCTCCTATATATATATAGATAGATTATTCTCACTGTAGAAGGATGGACTTCAATTTGTTTGGAAATTTCTTTCTGAGCCTTTCCAGACCTGATGAGAAGTAATAATTCAGGTAATTGCAGATGCAGTTTATCCTTGGCATGACATTATAATGCTTAAATGCTCTAGATCAGAGGTAGGCAAAGTTTTTGTTCCAACCCAGTTTTTTTAATGCGTAGTCAATTATTAATAATGAAGCACTTATTGCTCAAGTGACAATTTTCTGCTTTATTTTAGTGGTCTCTCTTGTTAAGGTGTTCCCACCCTTAATTTCTTATTTCAGTCTTAAACAGCTGCATTCACTGTTTTAATGGCTTCTTATTAGCAATAAGATTCAAATGAGAATGGATCATTTATGATTTGAAGCCTAAAACAGATCATTTTCAATCTGTCACATTTTACTCGTATGTGTTTTATTAAACCAAATAGTGCATGATGAATTCACACAGGTGTATATGGAAACAAGTTAGATGGAGTTGTCATTAATAAGGAGCCATTAAACAGTGAAAGCAGCTGTTTAAGACTGAAATAAACAATTAAGGATGGGGAACCATAACAAACAAGTCCACGAAAATGAAGCAGAAAAATATCACTTGAGCAATAAGTGCTTCCATAGCAATAATTGACTTCTCATTAAGAAACTGGGTTGGAACAAAAACCAGCAGCCACTGTCCACCAGAGATCGTCCAATTCAATCCTGACAGGCCACAGTGGCTGCAGATTTTTGTTACAACCAATTTGCTTAATTAGAAGCCAATTATCACTTTTGAAGACAACTATTACCCAAGAAACATTTTCGTGCTTCATTTTAATTAACTTGCCTTTTATGGTTCCCTTGATTGCTTTTTTAATATTAAACAGCTACATTCTATGATTAAGATATTGACATCTGTGGCAGAGCAACAGGCGCTGAGCAGGCTCCTGTCAAACATGGAGAATCCACTGCATCCACTGAACAGTGTCATCGTTCCTCCTCCACACTATGCAACTCTTCAATTCTACCTGGGGGGGTAAACGTTAACATTATATAAAGTTACTGTCTGTTATACCTGCATTTTATATATATATATATATATATATATATATATATATATATATATATATATATATATATATATATATATATATATATATATATATATATATATATATATACTAGGCTGACCCGCCTTTTAAGGCAACTGACTTTTAAGTTGACCACTTCTTAAGGCAATTCAATATATAGATCAATTTGATATTTTATACAAACTCATTAATTTGGTTATATTGCATTTGAGCGGTATTACTTTAATACTTGTAGTTTCTGTTATTTTTATGATGAAATTTAAACTTTTTTTCTATATTGAGGTCACCCTTTTGAACCCCCCTGATATTTACTACGCGGTGAGGCATTTGTACTCCATCAACATTAATTATTTCCAGAGACATAATTTTGTCTATTTTTCCAACACATCGCGCACAAAAGCAAGGGAACGATGGGAGCACCAGAACTCTGCTCACATCATGTTGCTTCGTACCGCAAGCTGCATGTAGTAAGTCTGTGATAAGCGGAATATCGCTACGCTTTCCACTCATGGACGGAAGGACAATCCCGACTGCTTTTATATAGTAAGAAAGAAGAAGAAGATATCACACAGTCTGGAGTAGAAAATCATCTTTTACCTGGAAAAACGAAACTACAAATCCCATATATATATATTGGCAGTTTGCTGCTGCTGCTGGAGTATTTGAATTTCCCCTTGGGGATTAATAAAGTATCCTATCTATCTATCTATCTATCTATCTATCTATCTATCTATCTATCTATCTAAATTTCTTCTAATTGTTTTACTAATCTATTCTGCTACATGTCACTCAGAAAGGAATATTCTACAGTCTAAGGCAGAACAAAAGCCATAGAATTAAATTATAAGTTCTAATATTATTCATGATGAGCTTCTAACTAAGAAATTGGGCTGCAACAAAAACCTGCATCCACAGTGAGCCTCCATGGCTGAACCCAAAGAACCCAGTTTTAGGCCAAACTACCAAAAGTTTTTCCTTAATATAAGGAAGCACTTCCTGATCATTAGCTAATTCAATGCACTGTTAATTACCTTCTTACTTGTTGCAAAACCAGCAAGGGTGTAGTTAATTTTTACACATGGATTCTTTATGGTGGCTTATTTTCATTAAATAAATAATGACAAACTAAAAAGTGTAATGGGTTATTTGGCATATGAGGTTAGATTTATTTAAGGACTTTAGTATTGTTAGTTAATTTTTGATATGTAAAATTATAGAACTGAAAGAGGGTGTATTCACTTTTTGCTGCATTAATGTTCATTATATTTCAAGTTAAACATTTTTGGTTTACTACATTTTAATTGTGGCTAGCCTCAGGCTAAATGTAACACTTAACTGGATTAAGCAGATTCCAGAATGTTATGTAAGTTTTGCAAGTTGTGTAGCCTTAAATGTCAAAGATACATGTAGATGAAAATAACAAGTATAATATGTTTCTGAGCATAAATAAGTACCTATATTTGATAAAATAGATACTTCTAGATTTATAGAGGCATGGTGCTTACCAGTGTGAATTATTTTCCATTAGACCACCTCACAGGGCTTGTTTAGTTTGTTCTGTTATGCCACTCTTGCTTATTTGAATTCAACCACTCATTATTAGTGTGTTTGTGCTGAACAGCCCCTGCTTTCTCCTTAGCTTTCATGTCCCAGAGAGCACTTGGCTCCTGATTGGCTTTACATTATTTGCTTCCTAGTATATTTTTTTTATTTGGTTCATGTCATTCACTTTTTGATTCAGTGCATTCTCAATTCTGTCATGGTCTCAAGGTCTACCAATAGTTGCGTTTGCTCGTGGCATAGACATACTGTAGAAATTGTTCATTTCTGTTGAGACAGGTGCAGATTAAGTGAAGTGCTCAGTATCTCCTGGGAATTTGGTGAAGGGGATTAAACAATCCACCTTGTGCTCCAACGCTATTTCCCTATAATGTGTTTTATACACAAAAAACTTGGCAAGATTACTCTTAAAACAGGTTTTCCCTCCTCTAAAAATATATAACCAGTCATGAAGATGGAATCCACATTTCCTTAGGCTAAGCAAAAGAAACATATGGTGTAATTTCTGGACACACCTGCCACTGAGTAGAGAGTGAAATGTTTACGTGCCATGATACACTTGTTGTAATGAATTACACCAGATCAAAATATCTGCAGGATCCTAGAGATGGGCCTAAATCTGAAACTGAATCTAAGATGTTGTATATACCAAATATTAGATTTTTACTGTAAAACACATGTAATATTTTTATTTTCCTCTTGTTCAGGTGACAACCCAGCAACTCTGGAAGCAGGTCTATAACAGGTTGGGAGGGAATCCAAGGAGCACCAGCGCAGCCACCTGCACCCGACGACACTATGAAAAGTGAGCTTTCCTTAACCTAGCTTTCTAAGTGAAATGTATGAGTAAAGACAGAAATTTTGGAAGTTCAAAGGAAAAAACTAACTTTGCATGAAATGTTAAATTAAATGTTTAATTTTAATGTAGTTTGTAGGCTGATAAATAACATAGTGGAAAGACTGCTACTACTAATACAACAACATATTTATATAGCACATTTTCATACAATGTACTCAAAGTGATTTACAAGATGACAAAGAGAAAGTTATCAGAAAAGAAAAAAAATTAAGATAAGGAATAATATTAAAGAATAAATAACAGCAAAACAAAGGGTAAGGTCAAATGGCTGGGAGGACAGAAAAAAACAAACAAACAAAAAAAAACAACTCCAGGTAGGCTAGAGAAAACACAAAATCTGCAGGGGTTTCAAGAACAAAAGACCTCCCGGTCCCCATTTGGCATTCTACCTAACATAAATATTCCTAAATCAGCCCTGTTTGTTTTCATACTTCACATGATAGGATTCTGATGAAGTTGGTCTCATTATACCTGCATTTTTATCACTCTTTAATTTAATATTGGTTTTTTATCTGTATGCTTCTGCTGGAGTATGTGAATTTCTATTTATCTATCTATATGGATTTGACATGGCAGTTTTTACAGAAATTGAGCATATAAGCCATACTCGGTAAACCATCCATCCATTTTCCAACCTGCTGAATCTGAACACAGGGTCATGGGGGTCTGCTGGAGCCAATCCCAGCCAACACAGGGCACAAGGCAGGAACCAATCCCAGGCAGGGTGCCAATCCACTGCAGGACACACAAACACACCCACACACCAAGCACACACTAGGGCCAATTTAGAATAGCCAATCCACTTAACCTGCATGTCTTTGGACTGTGGGAGGAAACCGGAGCACCCAGAGGAAACCCACACAGACACGTGGAGAAAATGCAAACTCCACGCACGGAGGACCCAGGAAGCGAACCTGGGTCTCCTAACTGCGAGGCAGCAGCGCTACCGTGCCACCCATACTTGGTAAACCAGTGAAAGAAATTCAAAATATAGTGAGGTGGCATACAGGAGTATTAATAAGGCCAAGTCATGCAACAAAGTGAATACCGTATATATTCGTGGATAAGCTCTCCCGTGGATAAACTGGGCTTGATTTTTACCATTTAATTTCTGGTATTTTATAATGTTGGTTGCATAAATTGAATGCTATTGTTCCAAGAGATTATGATATGCTAACGCCCACCTGAGAGAGTAACCACAGAGCAAACTGCCTTTTTTTCTATGTATTGTGCCTAAATGACCACACAGTAATACCCAAACTATTTCAAAGTGACATTTGCACTGTTTGTTTTTTTTGTATCTCACACCCTCATAAACCTTTATCGTAAGAGAATCTCTTATCTACGATGGAGCGTTCGATCAGAAGTAAATATGAAGCTGGTTTTAAATTAAGTCGTTGAAGTGGCAAAAGAAATTGGTAACTGCGCTGCTGCAACAAACTTCCATGTGTTTAAGAAACTGGTACAAGATTGGAGGAGGCAAGAAGATGTAAAATAAAAAAAAAAAATTAAGTGTCGCATTTTTGAACGGGCGTATAAGTTGGAGACTGATTTTATGATCGATTTTTATACGCGACTATATATGGTAGTTAGAAACCAGACAATATTAATAAAAAAGGAATATAAAAGATTCTGTAGCAAAGCAATGAGGAAAAGATAATACTCTGCTTAAATATTCACACACCTTTTTCTTCAGGTAACCGTACGATAATAACATCTGATAGACAATCTAATTTGAGAGACATGGCTATGAATAGCTTGAATCTGAGGGGTAAATCTAAAATGAGATACCAAATTGTTTATTTGATCACAAGTAGAAAATTGTGTATGGTTAAAGTACCACATGACACAAACATGCTCAAAAGAATTTCAAGTTTATAAGATGCTACTGCAAATTACATTTTCAAGTAACTAGAACTCTGTATCTACAGGTGTTTGTGTAAAGAAATATTTTAAAACACTTTGTTATGTTGCCTCACTTAATACCATTTTGCAGCATAACACAGAGCATCAGCTTTGCCTTTCTTGTTCATAATTCTTAACACTTTTTATATCTATTTTAGTCTTTCTTCATATTTGTAACATATGCCCCATTGTCTGAAAATGTAAAGTTTATGTAAATATCAAATCAATAGTTGTGTGATAGTCCTGGTATACAGTATACATGTTTGGTGTCATAACCATGATTTGCCTAGAGTTTACAAAGTTAATTTTCCTACACAAACTTGACACTAGTTATCCAACTCAGTTGGATCATGAAAAATTGATCTTAATTAACCTTACAACTCTGTTTCATAGTTCTTCTCCCATCTAGTCAGAACTGTAATCTTCTAACTATTTCATTGTATGGTCCTCTAATGAAGGACATTAAAGAAAACACCTTTTCATAGAACAATGAAGACATATGTCATGTTCAATGTTAGGGAGAATTGGTATTGTTTGCTTACTTTCATTAGGATGAATACTGTAAACCATTTTGGTATCATTCATTCATTTTCCTAAATGGATAGTCCAATCCTAGTGTGCAGGAGGTACTTTATTGGCATTGTTATGAGTGCCTTTACTTAATTTGTTTTGGTTTGTGTTTGTGTTACATGAACACAAAAACTACATTGCTGTCTATCAATCTGTCCATTTCCCAGACCTATTAATTCCAAGCCAGGGCCACAAGGAGCTAGAATATATTCTAAATCCTCACAAGCAAGTCTGTCTTTCAAAACACTCTCTAGCGCTACAACATTAACATAATCTTATCATGTATGTACTGTAGATTCTTTATGAATTGAGTTTGGTTAGGATGGCTGGCTGTCTCCATTTTGTCTAGAAGAAATTCAGACACATTATTGAATCACTTATTGGATAGCACTCATATGCTGATATCGATTTACAGTATATAGCAGACTGGCCAAGTTCTATGTAAACATGGAAGATCTTTCCTACTAGTTTGAATCAGACAAAGACTAATGAATGAATTCTGACGAAATGTAACCTTCCATTATCTATGCAATAATTTTTTGTAACTTGCCATCAAAATGTGAATTAAACAAAGTAATTGATGTTAAAATAGTGGTGGACAATGCAGAAAAAGATTAGCTAGCTCATCAAGGTTTTGTACCATTAACAAACTGAAGTTTTTCCAAAGTTGTATTTTGTATTGCTGTTGTAGGGAGTTTCCATTGGAGGATATCCCATTACGAATCATTTAAGTTTACAATCATTTATTTAAGCTCAGCTAATTAAATCAGGTAGAAACTCTCATTTCAATTTATTTTTTAGCCATCCCTCTTCTAGCCCATCCAATACTTCAGTCTTCTTGAGCAAACCTTCAAGCCAATATGACTGACAGTCTATTTGATCCCTTTCCAATTTCAAAAACACAATCTATCTTGTTCTTTACGTATTTACATTTTACAACATATAATCTGACTTTGACATTTATATTTCGGTAACTTTACAGTGAACTGTAAGATGAATGAAGCCCCACCTTAGCTTATTCTCGAAGGAAAAAAAAATGTTGGCTTTGTTTAGTTGTTGCGATTGAATTAGCATTGCATCCCAGGCACTGTCTTCATGTTTGCAAATTCTCCCTCCTTCCAGATATTTATGATGGATTAACTGATCCTATGTAAGTGAATTGGTTTGTGTGCTTGTGTGTGTGTATGAATGTAGCCTTTGATAGACATGCACCCCATCCATGTTCCCTTCTGGTACCTTAAACCTCATCTGAGTTAAGACTGATTGCTTAAAGACTGAAAATTTGCAAATATCAGAAAATGTAAATGCCTTTACATCTTCCCATCATGTAGTCCGTTACATCTATATGTATTTAATAATGTCCAGAACTTTTACATCTGTGCAATGAATTGGTTTCCTGTTGTGTTCTGTTTCTTTTTTCCTCTGCATGTCTGATTTTCAACTCAATGTGTGTTCTAGAGAATATTCAGAAATTCTATCCAGTCCAAAGCAAATACTGCAACTAACAAGAAAGCTGATTTATTAGTTTGTAACAGTTAAGGAAGTTGTTTATTACTAGCATTCATATGAAAAGCTGCATGAATCACCCTGTAATATCAAAATGTCATCTGCACAGATGACTTACTATTCTAAAATAAATATTTCTTTGAGTGACTAGATTTACCTATTGCTACTTCCCTATACAGTGAGAAAAGTGGCCATGCAGCATTCCTGTTCATCTTTGATGGATTTAATTTCTAGGTTGATTTTGCCATATGAGCGCCATCTCAGAGGACAAGAGAGTGAAACTTTGCCCCTGCCACTCCCTCAGAAACGCTGGCATGCTGAAGATACTGAAAGAAAAGTGGAGACAGAGTGCAAGATGGCAAAATATGACATGCCACTGTACCAGGTGAGTGGCATAATGTTCAAGCAATTATTATCCACAAGACGGGAGTGCAGCAATTAGACCAATTTATTTATTAAAACTGACACTTTCCTCAGCCACAGACCCCACTTTACCACAGTGTTGCTCCTACCATGACATATGCTGACCTCATGTTAACTCTTTGTGGCTTCAATGATTCTCTCTCTCTCTTCCCTCTTGGCGTACGTTGCTTCAGTTGGATCCCATGTCTTCTTCTATGCTGCATGTTTCCTTTCAGATCATGTCCTGAATTTGTGGCCTCTGCCTGCTCTGTATACCCAGGCCAAGTACTGACTGATGAAGCCCATTGTACTATACTGGTATGCCAGCCTACATCATTTCTTCCAGTACAGGTGCCAGTGTCCGTCTCTATTGTTATAATAGGATCCTAGCCATATAATGTGCCACCATTTTTTTTTATTGACAAAACATTTCTCACCTTGTCACCAATCACATGTCAGATATATCGGTATATTTATTATTTCTCCCATGATACACCAGGCAACGATGCATTTGATTAGAAAGATCTGAAGTGGATTTCTTATATTTTTGATGAAGTGTGCTGACTAGCAATATCCCTAATTTATGTTGTTCTTTCTAACAAATTCCTGTCTTATTTTACTTTTCAGAAATTACCAGACTTTACTTTGGACCACTCAGCTCATCCCATCCAGTTTTCACAGTACCACCATAGTAAATCATCTCCATCTGCGTTCCGGACCCCTGCTCCTTTGAATTACCCAGTTAGGAGAGTATTTCATCCAATAGTGAGTTCTGGAGACTTGCGCAAGGTGGAGCTACAATATCCATTAAAGGAATTCCACTCCTCACAAGAAAAGGTTGAACCCCTCAATCTTAGCCTGAAAAACAGAATCTCTGGAACTATGTGCAAAGATGATCAACAATCTGCTGTAACACCTGCTTCCAACAAAGCCCCTAAGTTTTTAAATAAGGTCTCACCGCTTTATGTGTCTGCTAGTCTGAAGAGACCAATAGTCCGGGAATTTGGAAAGACAAGACTTTCCTGCACTTCCCCAAAGGTTTTTGATTTGAGAAGCCTGCCTTCTGCTTCAACTGAAACTGAGCAAAGCTGTAGTCCAAGCAAAAGCATGTCTTTGTATAAGGAGGAGCACAGAAATTACAGTCATGGAAAATCTCACACCTCCTCCTCTGATCCTGTGAATCTATGCAGTCATCCTCCAGCCAAAACGGAGAAAACTTCAAAGGATATAATAGTGCCAGTTCCTGTTCATATCTCACACCACTGGATTGATGATGTTAAGAAAAAGTCAATCTCCATGTATCCTAATCGTGGTGATATTGACCAAGAATCTCTTCATAAACATATTGGACTGCACTCTGTATCACCAGGAGAAAATGTTGAACAATGGATATTTGCAGATGGTGTACATGCAAAAGACGTAATCAGAAGACCAACTAAAGAGTCATCAACAAAAGAGACTATGTATCCTGTCAGGAATACCATTTTTCCCTCTAGTTTTACTCAAGTTTGCAGGAAGTTTATTCCAGTAAGTTTCACAAATAACAGTCTGGAAAAGTTTGCACTGGAGACTCCACAGTCTAAGGATTGTAGCCAGACTCTCAGAAAATATGAAGCACAGGACGGAACTTGTAGTCAGTTTTCATTAGTTAAAACTGTAAACTCACTGTCAGACAAGAGATTCCCAGAACAAAGTCCTGCCTTGGACAATAAAATGACAAATCAAGTGTATCCCAGGGGCTACCAGAGTGTCAAATATTATATGAAATCTGATCCTGCACTAAGGCCACACACAGACTCTAGATCATCCTTTTATAACAGCCATGATTTACCATGGGGAAGTATTGATCAGTATCATAGATCAGACACAAGCTTTTACACGTCTGATGCAGGCCGCCAGGCAGTCTAAACTATAGGACAATCTGCCATGTCAGTGCTATCTGCAATAAGGGGACTCTCACAGACATCAGTTGTTCATTTATAGAAGTTTTTAGCAGGGTGTCTGCATGTGTTGAACTGGGCTGGATTTATTCTGCATTATATCATAATTGGAGAATTGACACTCTTAGAATGATAAAAAGAGACTTTACCATTTACCATTTTAGCAGACAAGCTAATGATGTGGAACATATGGATACAAACGAAAGGATACCGAATAAGATACTGATTCCTAGGGTGATTTTCTCATTGTTCTAGCCAATTACCCCACGCAGCAACATATAAACTAATTAGTGTTTTGTGTGATGTTTTGGACAAAATCTGAAAGTGGAAATGAAGAAATGTTTCATAAGGAGAAGATTCCAAGAACTTTAGGAAATGATGTATAACTATTTTCTAGGTTTCTTGCTATTTTCATACAATATCTTCTGGCCAGCCTTGTCTTATAGTAGTCGCAATAGTTCAATGGGCAGCATTCCTGTCAAAAATGCAGATCACTGGTATCTGTTGCATTCTGCAAATGGAAATTAATTTATCTTGAAGTAGGCAAAGAGATGATTCATTTTGTTTGGTGTGCATCAGCACAGCCCCAACTGACTAACTATGAATTTCTTTGACTGAGAATTTGACTGGGATATGGAGTGCACATTGATTTCACATTTGTAGTATTTAAGGGCAGTAGGCATACACAAATATCAAACATACAATATGTTCTAAAGCAGACAGTTTTGACTTTGTTTATTTCAAAGCACCTCTGACCTAACCTATGCATACTTTGTCTGTAAAAAATGTTATAATGGAGTTTTTGATTTCTGTTCCTTTGTTTCCAGCTGCTTGTATCTCTCTGTTGGCTTAATTACCTATTGCTAAAAGTTGATTAAATATATTAGATTGATACTCTGAAACTTCACCATTGGGAGTAGTCAAAAGTTTATTTAGATCTTGTTAGTTTTTTTGTAGTTAAATGTATATGTGATGTACATTATTATTGCATTGTTTTTTTATTTTTTGTAGTTTTATATTTGCAAATCTGAGCCTACTTTAATTTTTCTGTTAATGCACTTTGATATGTTAATTATTTTTTCTGTTAGTGTTAGTTCTGTTACATAAGTAATTATGTTTAAAATTATGTAAAGGTTACTATATATTAATATGGGTATTAATTATTTAACTAATTAATTATTATTTAATGGATAAGATATCAATCAATAATTATGACATGCTGTAAAAAGTAATAATAATAATAATATTTATTTATTGTGTAACACAACTTCTCTAAGGCTTATATGATTAGTTGCGCTAAATTAACTCTGTAAGAGGCTAGTTGGTCAGTTAAACTGGCAACTTGTCCAGGGTTTGTTTCTGCTTTGTGCATCTCAGGGGTTTCCTGGCTGTCTGCTTCCCTGCACTGGATTAAGGACTTTTGGGAAGTAAATTTATGGGTGAGGAACTATTTAAATGACAGTTAATCTTTATTATACTTTGCATCACTTTCTAGCAGATTTGTAAACCTGGTGATATGCATAATAAATTAATTTACCTCAGAAACTGATTGTCACTCTTTCATATTTATTTTATATCACATCATTAAAATAGGCTTCATCACAGTGCTCTTTAAAATACACGCATATATATATTGTGGGCAGGTGTTGGGATAACAGTTCAGGAGAGTGGATTTGGGGCACCAACTGGGTCATTGCAGCTATGTAATCTCACCATGGACTTCTCTTTAGCAAATGGGAAAATACATCGGCAACAGGGAAAATAAGATTTAAAAACAAAATGACAATTTTCATAAATTCATACTGAAGGAGCCAGTGCAGTAAAGTGGCTGATAGCACTGATCTTTAAACTACATGGCAGCTGGCATCTGATTTCCTGTATATTCTGAGAAAATCTGATATTGCCTGTTCTCAATCTGCCATTACTATTATTAATATTTTCATATTAGGCCAATGCCTTTACTTTGCTTACAACATCTGAGATACAATTGTTTCCATTTCTTTTGTTTTTCAAATTGGAGCACAGGCAGGTGACGTGAACTTGCACATGGCCGCACAGTGTCAGTAGCAGGATTTGAACTCACAATCTCAGGGTTTTGATATCCAAAGCCTTAACCACTACACACTGACATTAAAGTTTATCTCAAGTTTAAATTTATTGTCATGGGTATGCAATACAATTAAATTCTATATCTACAGCAAAAAGTGACAGTAATACAATGCCAATAAGTGACACATGCAAAAAAGACAGCATATATAGTGTACAACTGTATACAAAATGTATGTGCACTGTTTGTCAGATGGAAGAAATAAGAAAAGCAATTGTACAGACTTTTCATTATCATACTTGCCTTTCTAATGCAGTGAGTGTTGTATATGTCCCGGACAGAAGGCCGCGGGGTACCAGTATTCTTCTGTGCCTCCTTCACTGCCCTCTGCACTGCTTTACAGTCTTCAGCCGAACAGGTGCAATTCCGGAACATTAAACAGCCACTGGCGACTGACTCTGTCCTGCACCTGTAGTAGGTAGTGAGAACAGATGGACAAAGATTTTCCCAGTTATCTAGGGAAGATGTTAATGCACCTTTCTTGGTAAGATCCAAAATGTTTTGTGCCCATCAGTGATAGTCACTCCAAAAGACTTAAAGCAGATCACCCACTCAATAATATAATCTGTGATGTAGATGGCCTGTTTTCTGCTTCCTGGTTTTTGATCAACTCTTTGGTTTTGCTGACTTCATGTTAAATCTCACTCTATTTTGGTAATCAGCCTTGTTTAGGCACAGTGATAATTGTCGTTTTGAAAAAGGTGGGTAGTACTGATTTCTTTTAGCTTGATATTAAATATGTCTTTAATGATAACAGCTAATTTATTTCTACATTTTTGCATGTCATGAAATTTCATCCAGGCAGGATGTGATGTGGAGAGTACTTCAATTAAATCTCCCACTTTTATCATGCATCGAAACACTTCATAATGGTGTTCTTCACAGTGTTGTATGAAGTATACTGTATGTAACACAGCATAATGTTCTGATGCCTTCTTAATTAAATTCAGTGGCAGAGGGTTGTATATTTTATTGGCAGCATTGGCTGCAAAACACAAGCCAACCCTTAATGAACATCCAGATACTTACAAGACCCATACATACATGTGCATGGAGGCAATTTGGAGGTGACAATTTTCACATATATTTTCAGAATGTGGGAAAAAAACACTGAATGACCATGTGCAGCAATCAAAACCGGATTCTGAATGCATGAGGCAGCACCTGTCTCCAAGCCAATCCAGAAGCTAACTTGGCAAATATGAATCTAAAAATGGGAGCTGGAGAAGGACAGCATCTAGTTGCATCACAGGATCATCAAGCCTCCTATAATTAAAGGGTACAACAATTGCAACAGTTTCTTGCCATACTCCAAAAACTCCATCAGCAGGAGCTTTCCTGATGCCATTGAGCACTTTAGCTGAATAGAAACAATGAACAAAGTTGGAAAGAAAATATATTTTATACGTACCACAACTGAATGGACGAAGCAGGCCAAGATAGGAGTCCCAACTGCACATTGCTGACAGTTAAATATTGCATTAATGTGCTTGGGGAAATACAGCACACTCACACTTCCCTCTTTCATATGGTAGCTCTCAGCTAAAGAATTTGGAAATTTTATTTATTCTAATTTAAATGTGCTTAGTTGTAATGTTATACTAACCTCACTTTTTACTTAAAAATACAGAAATGGAATATAGTTGTTGTACTGTCTTTGAAGAAATACAGTACCTTTGTAATAATTCTGATCAAAAATAGTTGTAAATGTGTGATGTCAAAAATGATCAAATCCAAAAACTCCTAAAGCATGTAAATAATTGAGTTTGAGTTGGAAGACAAAGCAAGAATTTTTTTTTCATATTCCTCAACGATAAGAGAAAAGCGTCAATTTAGAAATCTAGCTTTCAATGGTATGTCTCTTTAGATGATTCACAGCTATGGTAAAGATCTTTATGTTATTTTTTCTGTAACAGTGCATTTTAATAATAATTTAGTTTTTTTTAATTTAAGTGACTGTATTTCTTTATTGGTTTCCAGAGACTTGAGGTGAAAGAGCTTTATATACTGTATAATAAATACAATGAACACTGTCTCTCATATTGATAGTAACAATTGCCTTAAAGTGCCTCTAGGCAAGATATTCAGAACATTTCTTGTACTGAGGAGTTCATGTAGTGTAATGAAAAGAAAAACAAAAATAGTCATACTCCTCTTGGCAGGCCATACCTAAAGAGCCGGTAAAACCTGTCCGTAATGTCTTTGTGTTTCTGTTTTTCTATTTCAGGATATTCTGGTGCAATCTTTGGTCAGTGCTATACAGTAAATAATAACTATAAAGATTTGGCTGACTGCCATTTAAAATAAAGATCACGGAAAGGTACAATATGCATTTTATATATATATATATATATATATATATATATATATATATATATATATATATATATATATATATATATATATATATATATATAATCTCAACAGTGATGGAATATGTCCACTGAGGAGTTTAAGTAAATAATAACCTAGAAACCTGATATCAATTATGAATAGGAGTCAGATGGTTTAATATCAAATTACGCATTCAGTTATGGTGAAAACTGTCATATGCTACAACTAGTTATTTAATACAATGAACTTATCAAAGGTAGCCTGTACACTAAATGTCCTCTTGACAGTTTGGTAATTTAAGCTACAGTTACTTCAATGAGCCTATAACAAACTAACTTTACATGGTAAAAAATTTTTTCTTTGTCAGAATCTACATAGAAACAAAGCCAACCTTCAGTAATCAAGGTTATGATCCATCCATCCATTATCCAACCCACTATATCCTAATTACACGGTCACGGGGGTCTGCTAATCAAGGTTAAGATGATCCTTATTATCTCTTAATGAATAATATGTGTTACAATTGAATCAAAGAAAAACAAAAGCTAAAGACAAGAAAGAATGCACTCACTTAAATGCAATGTATGTCACAGTGCTTGTCACATTGTCTTTATTTAAGTTGACTTCCTCAATGGATCTAACACTTACAACATGGAACACTAAAATAAACATACACAAATGTCTTTTAGTAGCTTGTTTTAAATTGCCTTGAAAATTGGTAGTATCCATCCTCTATCCAAGTCATCTTTTTGCAAACGGGATTCACAGGCTTTTGGGCCAGAAGACAAAAAATGAGACTGAAAAAAATGCCAGTCTAGTGCTTACCACACTGACACTCGCTCATACTACTACAGTTTAAAAGTGCAACCCAACATGATGCCAAGTCTTTCAGATGGTTAGTGAAACCCGGGAAAAAATGTCTTAATGGACACAGGAAAAAAGTAAAAAAAAGTAAAAATCAAAAAAAAAAAAAAAAATATTAAAAAGCTGATTATAAAATACATCAAGAAACCATGTGCACACAGTAGATACATATACTGTATATTGTAGCACTGCCACATAAACTTGTTTCTGGTTTGTCTTTTTGTCTCTCTATGTGAATCCTGTTTCCATCTGAGCACACTGCAGCATAAGATGGGCGGGTTGGATAGGGAGGACCTTTATGAGGTATGGGGCTGTCGTTGTGATTTGCGGGAGTGCCATGGAAACGGATGCATTATTGAAAAGGAGTGCAAAAAGTACGGTGGAAAAAAAACCAGCCCGAGCTTTATGGCGGAAGGGAAAGACTTGTCCCATCTGAAGCTAGGAAAAAGATTGTTTCTCGTGGAAACCGATTCAGTTTGAGGTGGCCACCTTGAAGATTCCTGATATATTGAGGGAAGTGGACTAGACAGTGGATGGGATTGGAATCAGTGAGAGCCATAAATCTTTTATTATGGGATTGGCACATCTGAGAAACTGAAATATTGAGAGATATGATAATCTGATAAAAAGACTAAATTGAGTGGACGTTGTGGGATATTTTTTGGAGTACTGATTTTATGACATTTGTTTACTGTATATATTGGGAGAGGGTGGATGGTTTTTGGAATCGGTTTATGTACGGGGAGTTTGTGGGATTGTAGATAAAGTATTAATTACTTTTTTTTGCTGCATCTTTTCTCTGGATTCTTTTTTGTTAAAATCACTTTTTTTAGTCGATGTCATTTTCTGCACTGTAGGAAGGGGTCTGAAGACAGTTCAGGTTTGACATGCAATCATTAGTTAAATTTTCACTATAAACTTAGTGAAGCGTAGCCGTTACAATTGCTGCTATATATACTATATATATACAGCCATATGAAAAAGTTTGGCAACCCCTCTTAGTTCTTTGGATTTTTGTTTATCACTGGCTGAGCTTTCAAAGAAGCAATTTCCTTTTAATATGTGATATGCCTTATGGAAACAGTAGTATTTCAGCAGTGACATTAAGTTTATTGGATTAAAAAAAAATATGCAATATGCATCGTAACAAAATTAGGCAGGTGGATACATGTGAGCACCCCAACAGAGATGTTACATCAATTCTTAGTTGAGCCTCCTTTTGCAAATATAACAGCCTCTAGACACCTCCTATAGCCTTTGATGAGTGTCTGGATTCTGGATGGAGGTATTTTGGACCATTCTTCCATACAAAATCTTGCTAGTTCAGTTAAATTTGATGTCTGCCGAGCATGGACAGCCTGCTTCAAATGATCCCATAGATTTTCGATGATATTCAAGACAGGGGACTGTGACAGTCATTCCAGAACATTGTACTTCTCCCTCTACATGAATGCCTTTATAGATTTCGAACTGTGTTTTGGGTCATTATCTTGTTGGAATATCCAACCCTTGCGTAAATACAACTTTGTGACTGATGCTTGAACATTATCCTGAAGAATTTGTGGATATTGGGTTGAATTCATCTGACCCTCGACTTTAACAAGGGCCCCAGTCCCTGAACTAGCCACACAGCCCCACAGTATGATGAAACCTCCACCAAATTTGACAGTAGGTAGCAGGTGTTTTTCTTGGAATGCTGTGTTCTTCTTCTGCCATGCAAACAGCTTTTTGTTATGACCAAATAACTCAATTTGTATCTCATCAGTCCAAAGCACTTTGTTCCAAAATGAATCTGGCTTGTCTAAATGAGCATTTGCATACAACAAGCGACTCTGTATGAGGGGTGATTCATGCCAAAATTAAGATTCATAATGCGGGCAAGCTCAGTCGGCATTAGGACTTGAAAGACCTCATTCGTGTACTAATGTTGCCATGGAAACCGATTCCCATAGTGCACTTTACACAAAATGACGGCACTAGAAGGGTATGTGAGTGTTTGTGTCATTACCAGTTTGCACATTTTATAACAATCTTTGCAGTGTATTGTGCAATCTCAAAATAGAAACGCATGTCAAAAGTAAACTTAGGGTATTCCACATTGCATCAGTTTTGTTTTTTTAAGACGAAAAAACAAACGTAAATGTTATAACCAACAATGACTTTAATTTGCAAAGTTTTCGTTTCTCTTTGATTATGGAGACATATTGCATGAGAATAGTTTTTAATATTGTTCTAGATGTTATCCATTGTAATAATCTGAATTATTAACTGGATTAAAGTTAACTATTAATATTTTTTAAAAAACCACATTCACATATTGCTAAGGTAGTTAAACAGAAACACGTTAATTTACAGTGGGATGCAAAAGTTTGGGCAACCTTGTTAATAGTCATTATTTTCCTTTATAAATCGTTGGTTGTTACAATAAAAAATGTCAGTTAAATATATCATATAGGAGACACACACAGTGATATTTGAGAAGTGAAATGAAGTTTATTGGATTTACAGAAAGTGTGCAATAATTGTTCAAACAAAATCAGGCAGGTGCATAAATTTGGGCACCACAAAAATAAATGAAATCAATATTTAGTAGATCTGCCTTTTGCAGAAATTACAGCCTCTAAACGTTTCCTGTAGGTTCCAATGAGAGTCTGGATTGTGGTTGAAGGTATTTTGGACCATTCCTCTTTACAAAACATCTCTAGTTCATTCAGGTTTGATGGCTTCCGAGCATGGACAGCTAGCTCTCTTTAACTCACACCACAGATTTTCAATTATATTCAGGTGTGGGGACTGAGATGGCCATTCCAGAACGTTGTACTTGTTCCTCTGCATGAATGCCTTAGTGGATTTTGAGCAGTGTTTCGGGTCGTTGTCTTGTTGAAAGATCCAGCCCGGCGCAGCTTCAGCTTTGTCACTGATTCCTGGACATTGGTCTCCAGAATCTGCTGATACTGAGTGGAATCCATGCGTCCCTCATCTTTGACAAGATTCCCAGTCCCTGCACTGGCCACACAGCCCCACAGCATGATGGAACCACCACCATATTTTACTGTAGGTAGCAGGTGTTTTTCTTGGAATGCTGTGTTCTTTTTCCTCCATGCATAACGCCCCTTTTTATGCCCAAATAACTCAATTTTAGTTTCATCAGTCCACAGCACCTTATTCCAAAATGAAGCTGGCTTGTCCAAATGTGCTGGCATAGCATACCTCAAGCAGCTCTATTTGTGCTGTGGGCGGAGAAAAGGCTTCCTCTGCATCACTCTCGCATACAGCATCTCCTTGTGTAAAGTGCGCCGAATGGTTGAACGATGCACAGTGACTCCATCTGCTGCAAGATGATGTTGTAGGTCTTTGGTGCTGGTCTGTGGGTTGACTCTGACTGTTCTCACCATTCGTCGCTTCTGTCTATCCGAAATCTTTCTTGGTCTGCCACTTCGAGCCTTAACTTGAACTGAGCCTGTGGTCTTCCATTTCCTCAATATGTTCCTAACTGTGGAAACAGACAGCTTAAATCTCTGGGACAACTTTCTGTATCCTTCCCTTAAACCATGATGGTGAACAATCTTTGTCTTCAGGTCATTTGAGAGTTGTTTTGTGACCCCCATGTTGCTACTCTTCAGAGAAAATTAAAGGAGGAGGGAAACTTACAATTGGCCCCCTTAAATACTCTTTCTCATTATGGGATTCAACTGTGTATGTAGGTCAGGGGTCACTGAGCTTACCAAGCCAATTTGAGTTCCAATAATTAGTTCTAAAAGTTTTGGAATCAATAAAATGACAACGGTGCCCAAATTTATGCACCTGCCTGATTTTGTTTGAACAATTATTGCACACTTTCTGGAAATCCAATAAACTTCATTTCACTTCTCAAATATCACTGTGTGTGTCTCCTATATGATATATTTAACTGACATTTTTTATCATAACGACCAACGATTTATACAGGAAAATAATGACTATTAACAAGGTTGCCCAAACTTTTGCATCCCACTGTATTTGTATATTTTGAGTGTTTTAACTTCAACCAGGTAATATGACCTTGTTCCTGTTACAGATTTTCAAGTGTTCCTCGGGATTATCTGAATTATGTCACAAATGTCTTGGAAAACACAGCCAGACACCAGCAAAGTATAAATTTTCAACAGAGTGACAGCGATTTTATTAATTTCAGAATAAAGCAAATGTTGAACCATTTGGTAAGATGTTTACAAAATATCATGGTGTATGGAATCAATTTAGCCATACAGAATCTTGAAAGAGCTATCGAGTTACTGGGTCCCCAGCCCAGAACTTTTGCTATTGGGTTTAACCCTGGAATAATTTGCAGTGGTAGCAGGGGCTGCCCCAAAGTAAATGTGACTGAAGACCAGCTTGAATTCTTTTTAGAATATGACTTTACTGTTCCGCAAATAACACAGATGCTGGGAGTGAGTATTAGAACAATCCACAGAAGAATGGATGAGTATGGCCTTTCAATCAGCAACACTTACAGTAATATATCTGATAATGAATTATTTGAAAAAGTTCAAAGAGTTTGCCACAGAATATCCAGATTCAGGCTATAAAAAAGTGACAGGCTTCCTAAGAAGTGTTGGAATCGGGTTATTGTTTGCTATTTTTTTTTTTTTTACTATTTAGACTAGTTAATGTAGCTCTTAAAAAATACATGCATTTTTAATTACATACTGTCTCTAACATTTAGAGTGCAGAAGAAAAGAGTATGGGCAGCAGTGAGAGCTGTTGATCCAATTGGCACATTTTTCTGGAGTCTCAGCATTAATACGGTTCAGCGAAAGTGTTATAGTGTCCCATCACCTTTAGCACTGTGGCACATTGATGGCAACCACAAGTTAATTCAGTAAATACACTGTATTAGTGATGTGTAGACTTGTACATACTGTATTGAATAATATGTCATTTTATTAATACTTGTGTTATTCAAGTTAAATTTAAGAATATGGCATCACCAAATTGTTATTTTTGTGTTAGATGGAGGATTATAATCCATGGATGTATCGATGGATACAGTAGAAAAATAATTTATCTTAAAGCCAGCAATAACAAAAAGGCTTCTACAGTTCTGAGGAATTTTATTGAGGCTGTGAACACATTTGGTTTGCCATCTCGTGTCCGAAGTGACAAAGGTTTAGAAAAAATTGAAGTGGCTAGATTTATGCTAGCACACTCACTTTGTGGTTCAGGTAGTTTAACATTCTTTAATTATTATAAATTATGTTTTCATTTACACTTTGTTGTGTTAAAATGGCTTTGTAATGTTAACTTGAATTAATTTGCTGTAGCTTATCTTAAATCTTTTTATAAGACAGAGGCAGTCATATTGCAGGCAGAAGCGTTCACAACCAGAGGATCGAGCGTTTATGGAGAGATATGTGGTATACAGTTACCAGTACTTACTATTCAGCATTCCAGTATCTCCAAGAAATGCAAGCTCTGGAACCCCAACAATGAGCCTTATCTCATTTGCCTGCACTATGTTATGATTCCAAGACTCAATCAGCACGTTGAAATGTTTGCTCGGGGTAGGGATAGGCATCCATTTTCATCAGAGCAAATGAGATCACCACAGCAACTTTGGAGTCAAGGCCTTCTGTGCAATTACAATAACCACACAACTGCAACTGAAATGTTAGGATCAAACCTGGTAAGTTTTTTGCACAACTGCATGTAAAACCAAAAACATTAGTGCTTTTTTAACTGTAGAAAACAAAAAGAGCACAATATTTTGTATAGACAGACATCATCCTCCTGCGCAGTTACTTTTTCATATACTTTTTTTAAGATGGATTTCACAGAACATGGAATTGACTGGGATGGACCAGTTCCTCATCATGAAATACATGCAACAGTAGAAATCCCAGAATCTCCAATTTCAATTCAAAATACTGCTGTTGCTACCCTCTCACAGACCATAGATCCACTGAGTGGGAGCACCTGTTTTGGTGTCTTTTTCTTGAATCTGTCAGTGTTGTAAAAAATATCAATTAAAGGCAAAAAAATTAATTCAAGAAACAAAATATTTATTCCAATTTTGTAATTTATAACATGTCAAAATATGAAATTCACTTACTGATGCAAAAGACACAAAATAAAGCATTCTTTTTAAAATAATGGAATTACTAATGTAAATAACTGTGATAAAGTTAAAAAAAAAGTTAGTTTGAAGGCATTCAGTTAATGTAGAAAATTGTTTTTGGAAATATAGAAAAAACTGAACACTAGCACAAAAATTAGATAAAAGCCAAGCGGCTTGCGAGAAAGTGGCGCTACAGACCTTCGGTGCCTTCTGTGATCCTGGGAAATGTGAACTCACTACAAAATAAGATCGACAAACTGACTGGATTGGTGAAAAATGTCAGAACCTGGCTGTAAGTTTGCATCCCTATTACTTGCCCAGAGAGTTTGGACACGTGATTGTTGTTATTGTTTACATCCCTTCTCGGGCGAACGAGGAGATAGCGGGTGACGTCATCCATTCTGCTGTTGCTAAGTTACAAATGCAGCACCCGAGGCGCTTGTGCTAATTGCTGGAGACTTTAACCATGTGACGCTGGACAAAACATTACCTGCCTTCTCCCAGTATGTGGATTGTAACACCCGGGGAAATAGGACTATCGACCTACTGTATGCAAACATTAAAGACGCATACAGCGCCACCCCGCTGCCTACTCTTGGGAAAGCAGATCATAACCTGGTCCTGCTTCAGCCTCACTACAAACCAAGAGTTTAGGCACTACCTACAACCACACGCTTATTCAGGAATTGGTCCCCTGAGGCAGAGCAGGCTTTGAGAGACTGCTTTGGAACTACGGACTGGGATATATTGCTTGGGTCACATAGTGAGAACATTGAAGAGGCTGTTGAATGCACAACTGATTACATCAACTTCTGTATGGACATTGTAGTTCCAGTAAGAACTGTATGCTGCTATGCTAACAACAAGCCATGAATTACAAGTGACATCAAGGGCCTTTTGAACCAGAAGAAAAGGGCTTTTAAAGGTGGTGATAAGCATGAGCTCAAGCGCGTGCAGAAGCAACTCCGAGTCCAGCTCAGGGCGGCGAAGGAGCAGTACAGGAGAAAGCTGGAGCAGAAGTTGCAGAATAACAGCATGAAGGAAGTGTGGGACAGGATAAAGATCATCACTGGCTGCAGCTCAAAGTGGGGTACCACAATTGAGAGAGACGTGGACAGAGCAAACCAGATGAACAACTTCTTCAACAGGTTTGACCACCCTAACCCACTCTTATCTCGGAGTACTACACCCTCCACCCATCCTTCTGCTGATACCAGCATAGGAGAGAGTTTCCCCCAACCCACAATTACAGCAGCCCAGGTAAGCAGAGAGCTTAGGAGACTTTGTGCCAGCAAAGCAGCGGGTCCAGATGGAGTATCGCCACGACTTCTGAAGGCCTGTGGGTTGGAGCTGGGGAGTCCTCTACAGCGCATCTTCAACCTGAGCCTGGAACAGGGGAGAGTCCCGAGGCTTTGGAAAACATCTTGCATTACCCCAGTCCTAAAGGTATCACGTCCTAGTGAGCTGAATGACTTCCGGACTGTCGCTCTGACGTCACATGTGATGAACACCATGGAGAGGCTGCTGCTTCACCACCTGAGGCCACAGGTCTGCCACGCCCTTGACCCTCTGCAGTTTGCATACCAGGAGAAGGTGGGAGCGGAGGATGCCATCATCTATATGCTACACCAATCCCTCACCCACTTGGACAGAGGCAGTGGTGCTGTAATAATTATGTTTCTGGACTTCTCTAGCGCCTTCAACACCATCCAACCTCTGCTCATTAGGGAGAAGCTGACAGAGATGGGAGTAGATTCATACCTGGTAGCATGGATCGTGGACTATCTTACAGACAGACCTCAGTATGTGTGTCTCGGTAACTGCAGGTCTGACATTGTGGTCAGCAACACAGGAGCGCCGCAGGGGACTGTACTTACTCCCGTCCTGTTCAGCCTATATACATCAGACTTCCAATACAACTCGGAGTCCAGCCATGTGCAAAAGTTTGCAGATGACACTGCTATCGTGGGCTGCATTAGGAGTGGGCAGGTGGAGGAGTATAGGATACTAATCAAATACTTTGTTAAATGGTGCGACTCAAACCACCTACAACTAAACACCAGCAAAACCAAGGAGCTGGTGGTGGATTTTAGGAGGCCCAGGCCCCTACTGGACCACGTGATCATGAGAGGTGACTGTGTACAGAGAGTGCAAACCTATAAATACCCGGGAGTGCAGCTGGATGATAAATTGGACTGGACTGCCAATACTGATGCGCTGTGTAAGAAAGGACAGAGCCGACTATACTTCCTTAGAAGGCTGGCGTCTTTCAACTTCTGCAATAAGATGCTGCAGATGTTCTATCAGAGGGTTGTGGTGAGCGTCCTCTTCTATGCGGTGGTGTGCTGGGGAGACAGCATAAAGAAGAGGGATGCCTCACGTCTGGACAAACTGGTGAGGAAGGCAAGCTCTATTGTAGGCACAGAGCTGGACAGTTTGATATCAGTGGCAGAGTGACGGGCGCTAAGCAGGCTACTGTAAATAATGGAAAATCCAATGCATCCACTGAACAGTATCATCTCCAGACAGAGAAGTAGCTTCAGCAACAGACTGCTGTCACTGTCCTCCTCCACTGACAGAGAGGAGATCGTTCCTCCCCCCACACTATGCGACTCTTCAATTCCACCCGGTTGTAAACGTTAATATTATACAAAATTATTGTCTGTCTGTTATACTTTCATTGTTATCAATCTTTAATTTAATATTGTTTTTATTAGTATGCTGCTGCTGGAGTATGTATATTTTCCCTTGGGATTAATAAAGTATCTTTCTATCTAAACACTATAAAATGCCTTGCTTGTTTTGAAACATGGTTTCTATACCTAAACATTTATGCCAAAAGGTATAAATTAGGCCATACCAAACCCCGGAGAATTTTTTATCCCAAAGTCCATATCCACTTTGAAAGAGTTGTAGGAACTCTTGCATGGAATTCGTAAAGTACAAGAGCAAAGGTTTGCTTGTGGGAACTTGGAGTCATCATGAAAAAATTCCAGAGTGGGCGATGGGCTAAATCCTAGTGCTGGTATACTATACAGTCACTGCCCATTGCAAATATAAGGATTTCTTCAAGTATGACTTCACAAATTCCCACTGAGGAGGACAAAAATAGATACAATAAAATGCTATATTCTCTCAGTGCATAATAAGTTTGACTTATGTAGATTATGTGTGAATAGTCAAAAGTAAAGAGGGCAGACGTGAGACATTTTAAATAATACTTAACACCTCCGATATGTCATGGAAAATAGTTGAAATCCAGTGACTAAGGGTATAAGATATGAGGCATATTAAAATCATACTTACCACCTCCCATATGTCAAGGAGAACAGTTGAAATCCACTAACTAAGGGTATAATAGTCCTTGGGTGGATTTGAATTTATTGTGTCACCATACAAGGCATATGGATTTTAGGCTTAGTGTAAAATGTTCCTTATAACGTTAATTAGAATGACTCCGTGTGTCTCAATAATATATCTGAAAAATAAATATTAACATCTGAGAAACACCGATGTGCTCTGGTCCACAAAATATTTAGATCTTCATTGGTGTGACAGAATGAGAATACCAATGAGCCATACATTTAAAGTGTTTCGTTAACAGCTAAATAGGAAGTTGGTTGATTAAAACGGTGGCCTTCTAGGAATGATTGTAACACCCTGAATTAGTTGGTTATCTGTTGGCTTGCTTTGTATCTCTTTACTGTGTGGCTGCTGGTTAAGAAAAAAGAAAAAACAAAATAGGCAAGTCAGTCATAGTTAAGGCATATTCATTAAGTTAAATTTGCAGCAGTTACTCATTACTAATTATGAAAGTGCCTGGAGTGAAAACCTGCACCCACTGTGTATCTTCCAGGATTGGAGTTTGACACCATTGATATATCGTGTATAACCTATCTATAAACCCTAGCCTGGCCGCCCATGAAGCATGAAAATAATAAAGGAACCATACTCTCTGCATCCAGTAGATAATCTCTCCAATAGCTGATGGTTTCATTTTCTACTTCATATCGGTTGCTCTCTGTCTCCGAACGGTTTTCTTTAAATAACTGTTCTATCATCTCCACTGTCAGCTTCAGGTTGGTATTTGTGAAAATGGGCTTGAATATGGCTGGGTGAGCCCTTACTGCATCAAGAAGTCCACAAGAATGCAGCCCATCTAGGAATCTACAATAAATCAAATATATGTTATATCTTTATCCACCCATTAATTTTCATAAATTGCATGGTCTACATTTATATGGTCAAAAATGGTCAAAGCTTACAGAAACAGCAGCACTTTGTAGAGGAGGTCACTTACACACAGATCCAAACTCACTTATACTAGGAAATAAATACTATAAAGTTGTCAGATAAACTAGAAAGGAAATATTTGTAATTGGAATACCCAGGGTAAACATGCCAATTGTACACAGTAATTCATACCAGACCATAGATCCACAAGACAACAACAGCATTTGATTACCTTTATTTATATGATTAAGTAAGTGAGCCTATATATAGTTAGAATTTATTGGTAATTGTTTCAAAATATTCTATAAAAATAGCTTTTTTTTGTAAATTGATTATAGTACCTTTCAAATGGTGCTCTTGTTCTCTGAAGAACATACCAGTTGATTACATCTTGAAGAACCTCCTTTTTGTCGTGCACAGTAATATTCCTTAAACACCCATCTAGTGTCAGAAGATTGCTGAACTTTTCAACTGCTGTCAACAGTTCCTGTGCACATTCTGATTTTGCCATCTAAACATTTTAACAGAAAATGTAAAATGTAATAATCACTAGAAACACTTGCTCACTTGAAAAAGCACCCTGCTCATACCTCAGCATTTAATTTCTTGATCACTTATATCTTCAATATCTGCTTGTACATTGTCTGAGCCCGAAACTATGGCATCATATAACACTGGAGCAAAGAAGTGTTGTGATGGTCATCCATGCACAATACTCATTGCTATTAACTGCCCTCCATAGAAATAGCTTTAATTGTCCCTTAAAGCTGTTGGACAAAGAAAAGTACATTTGAAATCAGATTATGTTAATAGATAGAAAGGGGAAAAAAAAATTGTGGACCTCAAAACATACACAGTGCATGACATGATAGAGTTTGCTGGTTGTCTGGACGTGTGAACATAGGGCTGTCTCTTATATACTGAAATGCTAACCTGAAAAATTCTCTTATTGGTCCTCCTAAATCCACAGCACCTTCAGAATTCGCATCATCATCAGTAAATTTGATGTCAAGTCATTTTTTAACAGAAAAATATGTCCTTCTCATTGCTCGCAAAGCCCCATCCCAGACATATTTTCTATTGATGTTAAAGTGAACAAGTTCATCCATGTTTTTTTCTTTGTGCAGTAAGTGCAGGATATCCTGGACACAAACAAAATGATGGTAAATCCTCGCTAAAAACAAAATGTTAAGAATTACAGATTTGACATTGAAAAATATAACTTACTTGGCAGCTGTGTCACCTTTTAAGGATTTGTATATGGCTTGATTGAGCACCTCATCTTCTGAGTCACTTGAAATGTCCATATCGATTAGATTTATGTAGTCTCTAATGATGAATGCAAGAACAAAATATTTTACAGTGTAAAAAAAATTCAAGGGGTTACCATCTTTCACAAACACTGCTCTTAAAGTTCATCACACCTGTAAATACAAGTAAAAGACATATGCTCTGGATCAATATTATCTGAAGGTGCACCGTGTAGCAATATGTTTTCATCATTGCTTGCTGTTGAATGTGACATACATGTAAATGTCTCATTACCAGAGACAGCTGGTAATCCTTCATCTAAGAGTTGTGTCACACTTGGTGAATCATTACGTATTTGTGTCTGCCTGAGTCAAGAAATGACAGGTAAGCAGGTCATTTTTATGATATGGTTGTCTCGCTTTTAAAAAGGTGTCTTTCATGTGACTTCAGAATTCTCATTTGTTAAATACTGTTTATATTACATCATTTAATATTTAGCAAGGAAAGGTGCTATGTATAATAATCTAGTGTCTCTACAATTACTGTATATAGCCACAGGGTACCTGTGCATTACATATTGGTTTACACCGGGCAACAAATTATTAAATGAAAAGAGGTGGGAACCTTGTGCTTTAAAGCACAGAGCTTTAGCAATGAAACCACACTGCTTACTGCACCCTAAACATGCACTGAACATGGAACAAATATACTTTAAATAAATTTTGACTCTAACAAGGAGTTGTGGATTATTTGAACCTTCAGATTTTCAGTATTATGGCTAGATTTCGGTAGATGCATTTGTATCAAAACACTAGCATTGCAGGTATAACCAAATCAAACATAACAGGCATTTATATATAGTAAAAGTATGAAACGTACAAAAATACTTCAAAAGAATATATACGTAAATATATACACATGTATATATATATATATATATACACACACACACACATGTATACAGTATATATATATATATATATATATATATATATATATATATATATATATATATATATATATATATATATATATATATATATATATATATGTGGGTACAGCCCGGACACAGACAGGCAGACATGTATATATATATATACATGTGATGACGTCATTTCCAGTTCCGCCACGATGATATGTATATATATAGTAAAAATAAAGTAAATATTACAAAGTACAAAATATTAACAATTATTACCTTATGCACTGTCTTATGTGTTGACAAATTGATTGCAGAGGAATCATTTGTTTACATGTCTGGCATTTCTCTAAAGCCACTTCTTGAATCTAAAATTAAAATTTTACACTGGAGTTGATTTAAAAAATAACCACCGACAATTCCTGTGTTATAGTGGTTATGTTTGGATTTTCATATCTGCATTAGCAAAATTTCAGAATTAACAATTTTTGTTTTCCAAGAAATAAACTTTTGATTTTATAAGGATAAAATGTGTAATTCTGTGCAAGTTATTTTAATTATTAACAGTATAATTAATATAGCTCATCGGTTTTGGTTCGCTGTCTTAAGTTTGAAGTTAGAAGTCACAAGGAAAGTCAACTTACTGGTGGAGATGAATGTAAGAATTATCTGACTGAAATCATTTTTTTTAAAGTATTAGGCTTATATTCACGTTGTTGAAAAATAAAATAAATTAATAAACACAAACATTTATTTGTAAGAAGCACTGTTTAGATTAAAATAAGGACAGAGGGAAACATGTAACACATCATTAAACAATTAAATTTGATTTATAGCATTTACATTTAAAAGCACACAGGATATGTCAAATTTTAAATTATATGTATTACAAAAGTAAGTCTTATCAGAAATATCACCATTAATTTTAGCAATTACCTCTTCACAGCCACTGTTGTTGTCTAGGTTAGTCTGAAGTGGCCTAATATATGCCACTGCTTGGTTTAGGCCACTTTCAGCTCGAAAGAAATCTGACACTGTACCCACTGGCTGGTATTGGAATAGGGTGTAAAGTTTTGCACCTAAAGCTCGTCAGTATTTCAAACCCTCCTGCTGATTTTAGTGCTGGATAACTTGCAAACAAATGATTTGTGAGCTCTTCAAAACTTCCATTTTTGTCTGGAAAAGTTATTCTTTTCCGACCAAGGCCACAATTTTGCTAAAGAAGACGTTCATCAGGACCAGGCACAGTGTTAACGTTTTTTTCTGCTAGACAGAAAAAGTCATGTGTCCAAGTTTCTGCTGCATAAGTAATTTTCTTTATGATCTTGGGGTACTGGTTTCTTTGTCCCTTTGAACGGTCATATGGTTGGAAAAGCTGGACAAGATTCCTTTGAATTCAGTCCTGTCTTGTAGCAGTGGATTGTGCAAGCACACTAGGAGTTGTTTGTTCTCTTTGTATCAAAGTTAAACTATTATTTGACTGTTCTGAACATGTTGTTGATTGACTTTCCGATTCTGTTCTCAAAATTCTAGCATCTTCTTGTAGCAACCGGGCAGGCTCATCACTTTATAAAAAAAAAAATACAAACAAAAAAAATATTTAGCAACAATAATTGGCAATATGGTTACGGCTTTGATCTTTAGTAGTAAATATGATAAGGTCATATCATGTAGTTGTATTACATGGGGGACGTCAACTCTGTCATCTGCATTTAATGGCAGTATATGTTTTGTCAGTCTGGCTGTAGTAACCTATAAAAGCAAAGGCTTGTCACTGAAAAAGAAGAAAATAATTACATTTTATTAAATAAAAAATATCGTGCAAATAACACAATGTACCTGACAGAATTTATAAAAAGACATGATTCCCTGATTGCAGGACAGATAAACAAATAGCGTGTACATGCAACAATAATTTTTGAAAATGAATAGATTGCAGCTAGTGCACAAATAAGCAAATACTACTTCTGTTTTGCTATCCTAAATATCAAAATAGACAAGTGGAATGCTGTGCGTTTACTTATGACATGTGTTTCTACTTCAGGATTGCACAATATGCTGCCAAAATTGCTATAAAATGTGTAAACTAGTAATGACACAAACACTCACATACCCTTCCCGCGCTGCCATTCTGTGTAAGGTGTATTATGGGAATTGGTTTCCGTGGCAACACTAGTACACGAACGAGGACTTTCAAGTCTTAATGCCGAATGACCTTGTCCACATTGTGATTCTTAACGCTCCGCAAGCGAATGTCAATTCCCGCATTGTGAATCTTAATTTTGGCATGCATTATCTCCCATACTCTGTTTGTGGTGTGAGTGCAGAAAGGGCTTCTTTCTCATCACCCTGCCATACAGATGTTTTTTGTGCAAATTGTGCTGAATTGTAGAATGATGTATAGATGCACCATCTACAGCAAGATGTCTTTGCAGGACTTTGGAGGTGATCTGTGGGTTGTATGTAACCATTCTCACAATCCTGCGCATATGCCACTCCTGTATTTTTCTTGGCCTGCCAGACCTGGGTTTACTGATTACATTCCTTACAGGTGAAACTGACAGTTTAAACCTCTGAGATAGCTTTTTGTAGCCTTCCCCTAAACCAGTGTTTCCCAAACTCGTTTTTGGGAACCCCCTGTGGCTGCAGGTTTTTGTTCCAACCAGATTCCTAATCAGTGACAACACCTGATAGCACTGATCTTATTTATTTAGCTGGTATTTTTTTGTTTTATTCAACATTCAGAAAAGCACAGCAGCATGATTTTTACATTTTTAAGACATTTAGAAATATTTCTGCTTTTGCTATAGATTTAAACACTTAACTCTCTTTTGTTGATTTCATTATATTTTTCCCTTTCTCTGTTCAGTTTTTCCCCCTTCGTTGTATCTTAATAATGACAATTAAAAATGAGCAGCAGAGCAGACACCCAGGCAAACAACACTGAATAATCAAAGGCTGCAACTACTTTAGAGTCAGACCCACTAATTAGTAAATAATGGATTAATTAAACAATTAGAACACCTAGAAAATAAAAATACTGTTAAAAAGAAAAAAAATATGTTATTCCCATATAACTGCTTGGTACATTTTCTTTTTTAGCAAACTTAGTTTTGTAATTTCTATATTGTTCCCCAAACAGAGAACTTGTGAAATATCAGTTAACTTAATTAGCCCAGGAGTTCAATTAAAAACAGAAGCTGGTCGGAACAAAAACCTGCAGCCACAGGGAGTCCCCAGGACTGAGTTTGAGAAACACTGCCCTAAACCATGATACTGAACAATCTTTGTTTTCAGATCTTTTGAGAGTTTGAGGATCCCATGCTGTTACTCTTCAGAGGAGAGTCAAAGGGAAGCACAACTTGCAATTGACCTCCTTAAATACCTTTTCTCACGATTGGACACACCTGTCTATGAAGTTCAAGGCTTAACAAGCTAATCCAACCAATTTGGTGTTGCAAGTATTCAGTATTGAGCAGTTACATGAATTCAAAGAAGCAAAATTACAAGGGTACCCACATTTTTGCACAGCCAGTTTTTCACATTTGATTTAATTTCATACAATTAAATACTGCTCAGAATGAAATATTGTTCATAAAACACCCCGGTAATGAAAGACTAGGAAATGAAAGACATACCACTGTTATCTTTTTAGTTTAAAGTAGAGTAAATTATTATGCATATGCATATTATATTTTTCATATGACTGTATATATATAGCCAAGAGCAGAATAAGGATTTGATGCTATCAACCGATTTTTTGAATGACAGAACAAATTAAATTGACAATACTGCAGAGGATATGGAGTATCCAGGCTCCTAGCTGATCAGCCTTATTCATAACATTTGTAAGCACAAATGATGATGGTTACTATCTGGAAGATTTTCTTGTGGGTCATTTTAATAATTCCCCTTTCTTATTACATTACTTTGTATTTGAAATGTTTGAATGGCAGTTGAAAAATAATTGATGTAAAAAAAATGAAAGAGGGCGGCACGGTGGCGCAGTGGTAGCGCTGCTGCCTCGCAGTTAGGAGACCTGGGTTTGCTTCCCGGGTCCTCTCTGCGTGGAGTTTGCATGTTCTCCCCATGTCTGCGTGGGTTTCCTCCGGGCACTCCGGTTTCCTTCCACAGTCCAAAGACATGCAGGTTAGGTGGATTGGTGATTCTAAATTGTCCCCAGTGTGTGCTTGGTGTGTGGGTGTGTTTGTGTGTGTCCTGCGGTGGGTTGCCACCCTGCCCAGGATTGGTTCCTGCCTTGTGCCCTGTGTTGACTGGGATTGGCTCCAGCAGCCCCCCATGACCCTGTGTTTGGATTCAGTGGGTTGGAAAATGGATGGATGGATGGAAAATGAAATAACATCGAAACAGAGATTCACAGAATCAAATTGCCTTATGTACACTGTCAGTATGAAACAAATTGGAAAATGTATGTATGGTGTAATTTCAGGTGTGTTCGAGGACTGTGCAGGCACTGTACCCCCCAGTGGACTGATTTGAGTTGGTCAGACTTTTTCAATACATTTCAGAATTGTGGGGGGCAGAGGTTAACCTACTGGAACTGGGCAAAAGGCCACTACCTAACACACACACACACACACACACGCTCATAAACACACATACCCAAACACATACCCCATTTTCACACACAGTGATGTTTTGCAAGTGCCCATTAATATAACCTAAATAAATAAAACCCTTTTGTAATTCCTTGTGTGCTTGAGCATGTCTGGTTCTAGACATTTTCATGAAATGGGACTTCCAAAGCTGTTTGGTTATGACAAATGTAAGAAAACCTTATTACAACCACTGACCATTATGGATATCAGGTGAATATGGTACTTCGATGGTAAATTAAATAAATGGGTACTACACGTGTTATATGTGAATACATCCTAAAAAAGGATCATACATAACTACTAGAACAAACATTTTAAAAACTCTTAATATTTAACTAAATGATGTTCAGTCATATAGACTTGTCGTATAGGACGCGCACAGTCACTATCACTTCATGAGCCAACAAACATTCAGGAAGAGCTAATATCTTTATGGGTATGTAGTGAAGATAGCGGTTGCCCAGGGTTCTGCATTTTCAATACACCACCCAAATTCTGTCCCCATTGCATAATCCACAATGCCTCTTCATACATGCATAAAAATAAACACACATGTTTACAATAAACACACACTTATAGTTTTACTCATAATGAAATATACTCCTTACTTCCCACCACAATGGATAACCTATTTCATTTGGTCTCCTTATTTATACCCCTTAAGATTGCTCTGCACTCAGGTTTATGATAGAACACTGAAGTCACCAGACCGCTCTACACAACATACTGAGCGGTGACTCACATGAGTTGTTGACAATGACATTTACAAAGCTATGAGATTATAATCTAAGCCGTCAGAGCACATACAATCCCAAAACAACTTCTCCTGTGATATCTATGAACCACAGCCTTCACCTACAATTATGCTTCTAGCAAATGTCTGAAATCAGTGTTCTTCAGTTTTGACAGTGGTAAAGTTTAAAACTGGAAAATAACAATAATACACGAATGAATAAAACACTTGTTTGCCTTCAAAATACACCAAAGGGATTTTTAAGGAGTTCTTTTAAATAAATGCAAAGGCTAAAATTCATTGTGCTCTTTTTCTAAAGAACAACTTTTAGTTGTGATACAGATAAATAAAACAGGGTGGGAAAATGAGTCACAAATTTTGAGACTGAACTTGCAATGTTTTTATCAGAGGCCCAGCCTGTTGACTAATTCCATTAATTGAAAGGTTAATTTTCAGTGTTGCTTGCCAAGCTAACCACTCATTTTATTACAGTGAATTCCTCAGATGTATGGCAAGGGTTGTATGCAGCTTTAAGCAGATCTGCTTCCAACATGTTTATTGCTTAATGTCACAGGACATGAACTGCTAATACATAAGCATGCTTTACGTTGAAAAATTAGAACACAGGAAATGAACTTAATTTAGATAGTTGGATGACTCATTGCAAAATTGATCCAGCCAAATATTTTCATGAGGTATGTCATCATTCAAGGTAAACTATTTAATCAAAGAAGCTCTGCACCTGAATGTGTAATCCCCTTTTGAACAACAGGCAATTAAAAAGGGATTGGCCAAGTAGTTATACCTAAAATAAGTAGAGACTTAATGGTTGTACTTTCCCAGGAGAAATTAAAATAATTTCATTAGAAATGAAAATGAGTGAACATTTCATATGTAATGCCATTTGCCTGTTATCCTTGTGTTCTATCATTTTTCTATACCCATGCAAATCTTAAAATTACTGTAGCCTTAGGCTTTTAACAAAATAAACAAAAAAAGTATTGCATGAAAGGAAAACAGAATGTTTTGAATAGCTAAAGGTAAATAATTAATGCAAATAAAAGCAGTTTTAAAACATTACTTAGTAGAAGAAATAAAGAGAAATATATTTCTAATAAAACTATCAACCAAGAGATCAACTCAAACCAGTGTATATCATGATATTATCCTGCAAACAATAATGAATTTTTGGTCATAGCTTAGGTTGTTGGTATGATACAGGGTGGACGGGTGAACTTAATAACAGATAAAGGTTGTAGATGCAACAGGGAAGATCAATTCAAAATTCAGACAAAGCTGACTCCAGTGATGACCAGTGAAAGGAAATTGAAGTAACTGAAAGCACCTGAAATGCATCAAAAGAGGAGAGATTCACAAGTCACTTTGTTAAAAAAATTGGAATAAAAAATTAAATGGTAAACCCAAAAAAAAAAAAAAGGAAGAAACGAAGAAAGATTATGCACTGTAAGTGGAGAAGGATCCACCAGGGCTGAGGTATCAATGACTAATGCTGGGACATTATTTCAAATCAAGATATACAGTATATGAAAATACGAAAAAGTCAATTAAAATTGTAGGCGACAGAAATACCAAAAAGGAGAAATAGTAAAAATCCTGCAGGAGACACTTTAAGTTTTAACTTTGATTCAGCATAAGCATCCTCCAGGTACTGTTTTAAAAGCAATTAAATTATTAATGTCTTGGAGCTCTGGCTGTTACATTGTATAAGTTTGTATCATCAAGGCTATAAATCCTATTTTCCTTATTGTAAGATTTATTGACTTATCAAGAAATCTGGGTTTAAGATTATTTAACTTATTTTACAAAATCTTGTCAGGTACATTTTGGTTACCACATTGGCATTTTTTTTTTTAATTTCTAATGGTTTTAAATTTACTTCTTTTTTGCTTCTATTGGTTTTAAATGTGGGCAGCATAGTGGCGCAGTGGTAGCGCTGCTGCCTCGCAGTTAGGAGACCCAGGTTCGCTTCCCGGGTCCTCCCTGCGTGGAGTTTGCATGTTCTCCCCGTGTCTGCGTGGGTTTCCTCCGGGCACTCCGGTTTCCTCCCACAATCCAAAGACATGCAGGTTAGGTGGATTGGCGATTCTAAATTGGCCCTAGTGTGTGCTTGGTGTGTGGATGTGTGTGTCCTGCGGTGGGTTGGCACCCTGCCCGGGATTGGTTCCTGCCTTGTGCCCTGTGTTGGCTGGGATTGGCTCCCGTGACCCTGTGTTCAGATTCAGCGGGTTAGAAAATGGACGGATGGATGGATGGTTTTAAATGTGTTTCTTTTTCTGGTAGCATCTTTGTTTTCCTTAGCACTGATATTTTGAGCATTATTCATTATTGTTGTGATGAAATGAAAGTTCCACACTGTACATACACTTTAATGTCTATCCGAGTGTTATGATTGTTCTGGCGGTACAAAATAACAATGTGGTGAGGGCTCCAAAGTAGCCCGAAATACATATTTCACTCAAAGGTATGCCACCAGACAAACAGGAGGCTCTGGGAATCAGAAGAGAAGTAAGGCTATTAGACATTTAAAACAACAGCAAAGAGTCTTAAAAAATCTTGAAGTATATTAAAGTAAACTCTGATTGAGTAAACTCTGGCTTAACAAGAGACAAACCCACAAATAATTTGTATTAGTGATGAGTGAACATTTATGAATTTGCTTCGGCTTGGGTTCAGCAAAATCGTGGAAATGTGAACTTTGGCGAAAGTGAAACGCTTTAAAGTCAATGGGGAAGAAGGAGCTGAACATTTCAGTATATTATAATGGTGCAATGGTCTTTTAAGTGTCCCAGAGGACTGGAAAGGTGCCTGCCACTGTGGCGATGTGGGTTCAGGCTCCACACTCCTTTGGATGTTTGGGAACCCTTGAACCCAACACCGTCGATAATGAAACCGAGTGAGCCAGTCAATGGAGGCAAATTGAGCATCTGAGCAAGGGGATGGTTGAAAGTACAAAAGTGCTTTTATTAAAATCAACAAAACAAAAACAGTGTTCAAATAAATAGTGCAGTTCTTCATATTCATTAAATAAATAATCCATAAAAAGAACACGTGGAGGTTAAAACCATTGGAAAAAAAACAATCCTTTAAAAACGAGAGGTTAAAATCTTCTTTTAGGAAGCAGTCTTAAAACACTAACACAATCCGGTGCCTATTTTCTGTATGCGTCTCACCTGCTTATCCCGTGCGGCCGCAGCAGGCAAGGCGCTCTCTGCAGCTGCCATCCTACTTCACGCTTCGAGACTGGAGACCTCCCGATCCCTGGCTCGGTATGGCACTCATCCCAGTCCCCGAGACTTGATTACCCCAATAGCCAGGTCGCTCATATTGGGGACTCCACCACCAAGCCTCCCGCCTTCCGCTGCCTTTCCGCGGCCTTCTGCGGCTCGTCGCTTTCACCTTGTCACTCCCGCTACCAGATCGCTCAGCGGGAGCGACATCTACACAAACACCTGGGTGTCGGCCTAACACCCAGCTTCCTCGCAGCTGCCCACGAGCGCTCATTCGCTCGCCCGTCCGCTCACTCTTTGCGGCTCTCTCTCACCGACCTGCTTCCTCTACTGCTCCCGGTAACCTCCGTCCTCTCCTTTCCTTTCCTTTCTCTCCGATCGTTTCTTACACCGAACGTTTCTTTCTTTCTTCTTCCCATAAAACCGACTCGCTTCTTTTTAAAATGACGAGGGCCACAGCAGCTGCAGCATTAGCCGAGCACAATGATTATTTATTTAAAAATCAATGGCCTTTTCTCCACGAGCTGTGGACCCATAACACCACATTCCACCCCCCATAAAACTCCAGTTGCATGGGAAGGCTCCACTCCACTGCCAACCCAATGCAACTGGAGCTCAGGTCCACAGCTCGGCCACTCTACACTGCACTAAAACAATAAAAAGCACTAAAACAATCCCACTAAAACAAACCAACCCAAGCCCCCTTCATAAAAACAGGACATTAAAAGAAGAAGAACCTTAAAGACAAATAAAAACGACAGCAATAAATAAATGTCCTTAAAAGCTCAGTCTCTTAAAATGTCCTCCTCCGGCTTGGGTGCGTGGTCCTTCCATACAAAGTCAGTTACCAATCCCACTTGCTGCTCTGTACCTATGCTAAACCAATTACTGTTGCCAAAAATTTGACCTGAGGTGTTAGGTAGCAGTACTAACCACTGGCCCATCATGTCTCCCTGTGATATAATTAAAATAATTAAATATCAGAACAGAAACATTGCTTGCAGACAATGGGAGGCATTAATTCATTAATTCTTGCCCTCCAAAGATACAATAGCAGGAACTCACCTCTCTCAAACCAAAAAGTACAGTTTTTCATTGCTTCTTTTTTTTCTGACACTTCTACTTAATATGTCCCGCACTGAAACAAGTCTCCAGCGAATATAGTGTATTCTCTTCTAACAACTCTTTGATGAATTTTGCCAATCAACACTAGTCTTTATAAAGAGGATTTTACTTTTTTTTAAAATAAAAATAGCAAATTATAAAAAAGGCTTTTAACCCTTATACAGTGCATCTGGAAAGTATTCACAGCGCATCATTTTTCCACATTTTGTTATGTTACAGCCTTATTCCAAAATGGATTAAATTCATTTTTTTCCTCAGATTTCTACACACAACACCCCATAATGACAACGTGAAAAAGTTTACTTGAGGTTTTTGCAAATTTATTAAAAATAAAAATTGAGAAAGCACATGTACATAAGTATTCACAGCCTTTGCCATGAAGCTCAAAATTGAGCTCAGGTGCATCCTGTTTCCCCTGATCATCCTTGAGATGTTTCTGCAGCTTAATTGGAGTCCACCTGTGGTAAATTCAGTTGATTGGACATGATTTGGAAAGGCACACACCTGTCTATATAAGGTCCCACAGTTGACAGTTCATGTCAGAGCACAAACCAAGCATGAAGTCAAAGGAATTGTCTGTAGACCTCCGAGACAGGATTGTCTCAAGGCACAAATCTGGGTAAGGTTACAGAAAAATTTCTGCTGCTTTGAAGGTCCCAATGAGCACAGTGGCCTCCATCATCCGTAAGTGGAAGAAGTTCAAAACCACCAGGACTCTTCCTAGAGCTGGCCGGCCATCTAAACTGAGCGATTGGGGGAGAAGGGCCTTAGTCAGGGAGGTGACC
The DNA here is from genome assembly GCF_016835505.1 of Polypterus senegalus. Taxonomy (NCBI): domain Eukaryota; kingdom Metazoa; phylum Chordata; class Cladistia; order Polypteriformes; family Polypteridae; genus Polypterus; species Polypterus senegalus. The sequence continues at coordinate 100,433,330 of NC_053160.1, forward strand.
AAGAACCCAATGGTCACTCTGTCAGAGCTCCAGAGGTCCTCTGTGGAGAGAGGAGAACCTTCCAGAAGGACAACCATCTCTGCAGCAATCCACCAATCAGGCCTGTATGGTAGAGTGGCCAGACAGAAGCCACTCCTTAGTAAAAGGCACATGGCAGCCCACCTGGAGTTTGCCAAAAGGCACCTGAAGGACTCTCAGACCATGAGAAAAAATTCTCTGGTCTGATGAGACAAAGATTGAACTCTTTGGTGTGAATGCCAGGCGTCACGTTTGGAGGAAACCAGGCACCGCTCATCGCCAGGCTCCCCACAGTGAAGCATGGTGGTGGCAGCATCATGCTGTGGGGATGTTTTTCAGTGGCAGGAACTGGGAGACTAGTCAGGATAAAGGGAAAGATGACTGCAGCAATGTACAGAGACATCCTGGATGAAAACCTGCTCCAGAGCACTCTTGACCTCAGACTGGGGCGACGGTTCATCTTTCAGCAGGACAACGACCCTAAGCACACAGCCAAGATATCAAAGGAGTGGCTTCAGGACAACTCTGTGAATATCCTTGAGTGGCCCAGCCAGAGCCCAGATTTGAATCCGATTGAACATCTCTGGAGAGATCTTAAAATGGCTGTGCACCGACGCTTCCCATCCAACCTGATGGAGCTTGAGAGGTGTTGCAAAGAAAAATGGGTGAAACTGGCCAAGGATAGGTGTGCCAAGCTTGTGGCATCATATTCAAAAAGACTTGAGGATGTAATTGCTGGCAAAGGTGCATCGACAAAGTATTGAGCAAAGGCTGTGAATACTTATGTACATGTGATTTCTCAGGTTTTTTATTTTTAATAAATTTGCAAAAACATCAAGTAAACTTTTTTCACATTGTCATTATGGGGTGTTGTGTGTAGAATTCTGAGGAAAAAATGAATTTAATCCATTCTGGAATAAGGCTGTAACATAACAAAATGTGGAAAAAGTGATGCGCTGTGAATACTTTCCAGATGCACTGTATACTGTTCATAGTTCACGTCTTCAGAGTAATAATTCCTTCATACGAAGTGTCTATACCAAATTTTGAACTACAGATCTATTTAGAATGTATAAATAGCCTATCTGACATTAATAATTGAATGATTATTCCTTAGTTAATGTTTCAGAGAGCAGGGAGAGTGCATTTGTTATTAATTGATTTTTATTCTATGCAGCTCTTTTTTGTTCATTTTCTTTGTTTCAATGTTTATTTTCAGCTCTTTTTCTATCTCAATCTAAAATTCTTGAATAGATAATTGCTTTTCTGCATTGCCATTATGACCAACATCATTGAAGGGCAAGTTAACAGCACTGAGAGTACCATGGGGTGATATGGAGAGAGGATATGTGCAGTAGGAGTAATGATTGGGCGAGCAGTGTGAAGGGGAGTGGTCAAGACTGAATAACACATTTTTAATATAATAGAGAGATTATATAACCATGTATAACCATTGCAACTGTTAAACGCCGTCCTCATTGTTATATCATAAAACATTCTCGTAACTACCATCTATAATTATCAACATTAATTAACACTTTAATTGTAAACTAGTCTGTGAATTCAAAGCAGTGGTAGGAAACATTGCATGTGAAGGACACGTTTGCAGTAGGTTGTCCCTGTTTTGCAGTCCTTTTTGTACAGCAGAGGTTGCATCTCCTTCTCTTCTGCCCCCTTGTATTGGCTTCTTGTCTGACTTGTTGATCAGGGCCAGGCTCAGATTGCTGCTGAAGCTGCTGTACAGGGAAGGTGGTGTCTCTTTTGCATGCAAGGAGTCACAAGGGCCTTTCCAAACTACTCTAAAAAGAACCTCCTCTAGCTCCTCTTGCTTACCCTCCAGGTATAGGGTTCAGCTCACCCTATATGACAAAGGAATTGTAGGTTGATATGTCAATGATATTGTGGAATATCGCGAGAGGCCAGCGGGCGGCTATCCTCTTGCAGCTGTATGTGCCTGTTAATTTGTCAAGATTGTCCACACCTTTATTGGCATTGTAGTCAAGGATGATGGCTGGTTTTCTGTCCTCCAGAGTGCTGACCTCTGCAGCCTTATGTAATGTGGTAATGTGCTCAGGAAGATGATGTTCTTGATCTTTTTTTGCATATATGAGGCAAATAAGCAGAGTTATCCTCCTTGTTGTCTTTATGCCGTGAAATATCCTCCTTGAAATCACTATCTGCTTTCTCAATTTGGAGGATCAGATCAGAGGCCTCTTGCAAAGTAAGTCTTGCTGCTATAACCTCAGTCACTGAGGTGCCCTTATAATCTTATGAACCCCACCCCTCTTTTGATCTTTGATTTAACCTCAGTTGGCAGTTTAGCTTTTGAACAATATTCACATAATAGATTAATTGCCAAATAATAAAGGAATGTGTTTTACTTTTTTCCAACAGTGGGGCAATACCACTAGTATTTATATAAACAAAAGTAACTAAAGCATCAAAAATTAACAAAAAGGACAGAAAAAAGGAACAAAAACATAGGGAAAAGAACTCTGGCTTAAACATGACACATAGTTTCAAAAGAAATCTGTATTTTGCTTGTCATGTTAATTAATATTGCTTATATCCTTTCCCTGGCTTGCATTTTGATTTTTGGTTTAGCGATTAGATTGATAAAAGATAAGCCTGATTTTCGTTATCTGCCTATATTCTATCATTTTGATGTTTCTTATCCTGCCAACTGTCTTGAATATAGTCTGCCTATATTTTTTTTGGCAAACTTAAGACATTTTTTTTTTATTTTCTTATTTCAGTTCCAAAATATTAAAAGTGCCATTATTTAGGCAAGAGGTATTTAGTGTTCCAACTGTCCCTCTTTGGGTCTTTTTCTGTTAAGGTCTTTTCATAAGTTTGTAGACATCTGTCCTTTTTCTGAGTGTAGGCCTCTAGTCTTTCTTTGGTCCAAATCATAACAAAATTGATCTATCCAAAAAAAAAAAAAATCCCACATGTGGAAGGGCCCATAAAGATTTGGATTGCAAACCAAAAAAAGGGCAAACTCATAGGCACATAGAAATTAAATAACACATAAAATTAATAAAAATGTAGAATGATGGAAATAATTACTATAAGTAACAATATTAACATAAACAAAATCAAAAATTAATAAAAAAGGAATTTAAACCCAAACCAGGGAAGTGACCATGGCTGAAATATAAAAGAGTTCTGTTCTTAAAGGGTTGTTTCCGACTCCCCAATGATTTTGCACAGAGGCCAAAGTGAGAAGACTTTGGACTGGTGGGCCAGACGAGGTGAGAAGACTGTGATGTTCCAGACAGACAAGCTTTAGAGGCCACGATGAACAGCAAATGTAGAAGGAAAATGTTTTGTATTAGCATAAAAAATAGCAAATTAACATAAAAAAGCCATAAAAAGCAATTAAAAGCTTCTAAAACATTAGATTAAGCATAAATTAGAATGTTAAAGTAAATAAGATAGGTCAAGCAAAAAATTAACTCAAAATCAGTCATGTTGCATTTTTTTTAAGCTTACAGCAAAATGTCTAGTGTGAGAAAGAACAGAAATTGACATACAGAAACCAGGTGAGAACAGGATAAGAGTTTGAGAACACCTGTGTCCAAGGCTAGGAAGCTAAGGAAGCGATACCACGGAGAAGATGGCTCTGGAAGGCACGTAATGAAACCAGCTGGATTGGGGAATCAGCAGAAAGGAAACAAAAGGCTTTTGTTGTAAGCAAGGTCACACTGATGTAATACATGAAGAGAAAACCTTAGTAAATTCAGGCATTAGCAAAAACATTAGAAGAGTATATTGGAAATGAACTTTAATGTAGAAATTAAGAAATATCAAGCATGCCAAGCAATAATTAAATGAAAGCATATGCCATATTTCTTTTTAATTAAAGCTTAGCTTTGGGCATCAGACAACCCGGCTCAAGTCAGAGAAAGAGGAAGTGATGAGAGAAAAGCCCATATAAGGAAGATGAATGTCTGTACCGGCCTTGGCCAGTGAAAGAAATGAGCAAAACAGAAACTAGAAATAAACAATAGACAGTGAAATACCAGGGGCCCAGCTGCAGGGAGACGAGAAATTGGCTGGACAGGAGTAGAAGGGAGTCAGAGGAGAACAGCAAATGAGCTAATTGAATGAGGTCAAAAGTGATAAGAAATTGTTATATAAGCTTCAATTGCTGAACCGTTTAGGGCTCAACTCAATTTGGCCGTACTGGGTTGAGTCCTTGTTGTTTTTTGTGTTGTTTTATTGCAATAAAACTTTAAAACTCTGTCTGTCTATCCGGAGTCCTAATAGCCTTTATTTTTAGGTAAAAAGCCTTCTGATAATGAATTTTTCGCCACGACAGATTAGTGACTTCCCGATGTGAGGAAATAACAGGTCACCTGCGTGAATCCAGCGGCAGGGACGATGCTCTACAAAACGGGCACAGTTGGTGGCCACCTATAAGGTAAATGATATTTTCGCTAAACTAAATTTGTGTAAAGTTTTCAGAGAGCTTCCGCCCCTTCAACGGAGACAAGCAGCATTTGGCCTTTCTAAAACGAACAGTTAGGAATAAGGGATGAGCAGACAGACTTAAATGGAATGTGTGAAGTCTGTACAGCTAAAATGAATGTGTGTGTATGAATGAGAGTGCAGTAAATAGGACACTCCGATCCCAGGTGAGTTTGGAGGGTTGCACGTTGCAGTATCTAAGACGCTCCGGCCCAGGGGCCTCATGTATAAACAGTGTGTACGCACAGAAATGTTGCGTAAGAACTTTTCCATGTTGAAATCGCAATGTATAAAACCTACACTTGGCGTAAAGCCACGCACTTTTCACGGTACCTCATGCCTTGTCGTATGCAAGTTCTCCGCTCGGTTTTGCAAACTGGCGGCACCCAGCGTCAAAGCAATGGTACTGTTCTTGTGTGATTACTCATTATTTTCATGACGCGGCTTTATAAATACACAGAAACTAACCGCATATTATTTATTAATGTAATGCATCTGATTGTAATTAACTTCGTAACAATATAATGGTTCAGGGAACAGCCATAGTATTCCAAATACCATAACTGCTTTAGCGTTGTTACTCTCACTTCTTCTTCTTCTTCTTCTTCTTCTTCTTCTTCTTCTTTCAGCTCCTCCCGTTAGGAGTTGCCACAGCGGATGATCTTTTTCCACATTACTCTCACTGCACGACTCGGAGTATTTATACCACTGTATCTGAGTGTGAATCACAGCAGCAGCTGATCGGAAAGAGAATTATCGGTATACAGCTTTAAGGACACGCTGTCTCAGCCACTGCAAAACGTTTTAAAGCCTTTCCTGTACAGACCTCGCGGCTCAGAAACAGTTTCATCCCAAGAACTTTAAATGCAGTCAATCAATTGCTCCTTGTAGAACGGTTTGTACTTATAAGTACAATCACCCCACTGTAAACTTACACCACAGTTATAATATCTCACAACCTGAGCCACTTTATAAAGCGCGTATTTACATATGATGACGATGTCATTTTTTAAGGTGAAATGCAGCAAAATATATTTGTTAAATTATACACATAAAACTTTAACTTCATTTAAATAATCTATATTCTTCATTGGGAATGTCGTTAAGGATAGAATAATTAAACATGTACTACGAAGATATTTCAATGTTCTTTAAACGTTTTGAAGAATCGGCGCTAAGCTTACAGATGGCTTAACGTCTATTACAGAGCTGATTGTGTGGCGATCGGTTACTTGGGGAAAGAAAAGCACTGACTGCAGTGACGGCTACGCCAATATATATTGAATATAAAACAGAAAGAAAATAACAACACAGCTAAAAGCATGCGACAAATTTCGACAATAAATTATTTCATCGAAGTGAAACACATGTTTAATAACGTGCTTTAACTCCTATCATCATGAAAATGACATCACGTATACATCTCAGTATTTTAGTTATTCAGAGAGCTGTAATATCACAAATGTAATGGATTCTGTGTCCAGTTGGAGGAAGAGAGCCAGTTTAAGAAGCAAGTAGTGATTCACACACATAGATCACATACAGTAGAAGATCAAATACAAAACAAAGCATTTAACGTGCTACTTTAATTACGATATGATTTGAGAAACTGGTTAATTAAACGATTTTAAGATGAAGTTTATAATGTTCTACTAAATGACAAAATAAACTACGTGATTAAAGTGGAAATGTCGAGATTGAAGTTGACATTTCGTGCTTTTTCCCCACCGTGTGCCTTTTTTCTCTGTACCCTAATAAACTTTCATATGACACTCAGACAGTGGGCTTACAACTCTTCTTTTCACGGCGACTTTGATATGTGACTTCTTTTTTATTTCCGGCACTGTGCGATTTTGTGAATGTGAGCTTTCAAGTTTCTCCAACACGCTATGTCACTCGATCAACTTCATTTTGTTGATTATACTACGGTTTATTTGAACAAATAGTATGTTTTTCCTTTGCCTCCACTTGGTATTCGCTGAAATTCTTATATTTTCCCGTGCTTTTCCCATTGTCTTTTCACAGAAGGCTGCGCTTAAGGGCGATTTATATTGATTTGCATATTCAAATAGGCGTAATTCTGGGAGGATTTGGGGCGTTACATAGAGCGCGTGCACGAGCGTTAGTTTTCACGCTGATCTGGATTTATGTAGTGGAAGAACGTGGAAGTTGGAGTACGCACAGATTCCTGCATCTGAATTTTTCTGTGCGTAAGCACATTTCGGCTTTTGTGCTTACGCCATGTTATAGTGCGAGTTCTACGCACGGCGTTATACATGAGGCCCCAGGTGAGTCGGGATCGCTCTGACCCAGGTGAGTCAGGGGCTCCATTGTAAAGGGTAGTGTTGGAAATCCTGTCAAATACTAAGGTTGCCGTGACGAAGTATAGATGGGTGTGGAATTCCTGAATTAGCACCCTATGCTGTGGCTGTATATGCTCTTCAGTGAGACGAGCGAGATGTCGTAAAATTCCCGCTTGTCTCGAGAGGGAGCCAATCTTTGGGAAAAGCTAACGGCAGTTCCTTCTAGTTGTGCCTCAGTAAAAGAGTTAATTCAGGTGCGAATGGAGGCCTATCTTTACCACCCCGAAGTAGAGACAGGGGTCTGACATGCTAGGTAAAAATTCTGTTTAGGTACCGCTTCCAAACTTGTCATAGAGAGCAAGTGGAAGGTCTGCTCAATGGAACAGGTGGAGTGATTGTGCTAGTACTAGGGACAGATAAGGTAATTAGAACTTTATTTTATTTTATGATTTCTCTTTTGGGTAGATTAGGGAGGCACACAAGTACTATGCACTCAAGTGCTGTGTGTATGGAGCGCTTTTTTTAAAAAAAAAGTGTTGCGGCAGTTGTTGAAGCACGCACAGGTGTGCAGAATGCTTGGCGCACTTTAAAAAGCGATGCGGCATGTGAAGCACACAGGTGCAGATTGAAGAAGAGTGTATGGTACAGAGGTATAAAACCAGAATAGGGCAAAATATGGCACTAGGGATTAGCACACTAGGTGCTAAAAAGTGTGATTGAGTGCAAGTGTAGATTTTAGGGTGTATAACTTTTTATGTGCAAAATAAACTATATTTATTTAGAGAATATAGAAAACACCTGTGCGTGAAATAGCTAAAAAATAACTTTCACCTGGTGGGAGGAGCAGTAGAGCAGGAAAAAGGGCTATTTTTCAGACTCATAATTGTGACTTTATACACTGTTCGTAGACGCACATAGAGAAGGTATTATTGCGGAAGATATAAGTTGTGAGATAAAAAAGACAGAATAAGAGTGAACATTTTTACAACGGGTATTCGGAGGAGAATAAAAGAACAGTGCTAAAAATAGATACATATTTACATACGAGTGGAGGAAAAATAAAAATATTACAGATTATTGAGGAGAAACAAGAAAAAAATAGCAGGAGCTGTAGATCAACTTACAGGAAGAGTTCTGTGCAAATACTGGAAGGTTGAGACTCAAACCTAATTTAATTAGAAATTCAAAATTAAATTTAGCGATAGAAAGCCCTCAGCTGCGGGGAATTGAAATGGATACCAGCGAGTTGCCCGTAGATATATTGGGGCGTAACGATCCCCTCCACAAAAACTCATTGAAAAATTATCTCAAAAATGGCATAAGAGAACAAAAGGTTTCAAAAAACGCTTGCCCCGAAAAGGTTCATTTAACCTGGAACTGTGCAAAGAAATGATAGAGCACATAAAAAATCATAAAATAGAAGATGTTAGCAAACAAAGAGAAAATAAGAGGAAAACGGAACTGAACATAATGCAAATGTTTATGGGGGAAGCAATGAAAAGAAACATATTAGAAAGAGCGAGTTGGTGCTTTGGTAACGGAGAGATAGGGGTTGGAAGCTCATTAACACTGCCTCTAGGTGTGTCATATGAGTTCCCACTGATAGAAGGAAAAGGAAAATTTACAGTACAAATAACGGTGAGAAATGAGGGGGAAGAATTAGGAGAAAAGAAAGAAACAGGACAGGGAGAGCATTTGGGTAAAGTGGATAAAACTGATTTTGTTACCAAATTAGAAATAACAATGAAAAGCAGTAATAAGGGTTGCACCATTAAATTGCAAAAGCAGCTAGGTGAAGTATAGCCAAACACACACACATATATATTGTCACGCATGCGCAAGTAGGAGGCCACGGACGGATCTTAAACCGCTTCGAAAGACGTTCACCGGCAGGGAGTGGCGGGGTACTAACCTTTCTCCTTTGTCTTCCAGAAAAAGAGACGCTCCGCCATCATAGCCTGCCCGCAGTATGTCCACTTCCACCCTTCCTCCGCCATCTTTCCTGATGTCAGCAGTCCCATCCTCCCTCACGGTTCCTTCCCAGCATTCCTCCACTTCCGGCTCCTCCTCTATAAAATGGCCGCCGACGCCTCTGAAGGGCGTCGCGCATATGAACTGTTTTGTTTATATTTTGACCGGTTTTCTTTTTGAAATATTGTGGATTGTCTGCAATATACCGGGCTGGAAAACCCCAAAACTTTATGTTGTCTATTGCTTCATCTTTTACAATATATATATATGTGTGACAGATAGGGGGCACTATCGCTCCCTTGAACCCCCTGTCCACAACTCCAGACACCAAGTAAAACTCCAAATGATGACTTTATTAAATTGCCACAGTGCACAAAGCACCCTCTCCTCCACTATATTCATAAACAATCACAATTACACAATAATTCAATCCTCCGACTCCCAGACGCGTTGCCACCCTTCCACCCAGCTCAGCTCGCCGTCTGGGAGCTCCCACAATCCTTTTATTGTCCCTGACCCGGAAGTGTTCCAATCCCCAGTCCATGTGATCCTTTATCACTTCCGGGTCAGATAAAAAGAACTTTTCTTCACCCCGGGAGCACGTCATTCCCCTTGTCCATGTGACTCAGACGTACTTCAGGGGCGTAGGGTAAATAACCATTGTTCCTCCCTGCAGTGTCACCTAATGGCCCTCCATACTGCAGGGAGGGCTTCACCTGGCGGCTTGGGGGTATTGGCCGGGAAAAACAGCCGGCCATACACCACTATATATATATATATATATATATATATATATATATATATATATATATATATATTTATTTTAATTGGAATAATTGAGTGAGTGACTGCATGAGCTCTAATACCTCTTAGTGGTAATAAAAATGAACCACAGGTGCGGAGACAAGTGTGAGTGCGCTCCGGACCCAAATAGTGGGTAACGAGAGACACAAAGTAATCAAGCACATAACGAGTGTGAGTGAGATTTTGTATTTAGAGCATTTCTTCATAGAAGATACATTGAGAAGATTTTTATCAAGACGGTGTCACTGTTAGGAGGTACAGCAGATAAATATATGAAAGCCAAAGTAGTTAATTAAGATGATTATAAATTTAAGATCAGAGAAAGAATATATTACAAAAATACATCCGGGAACAGCATTAACATGGTTCACTTGACGTAATTTCTTAAAATAAATTTAATACCACGATTTAAGTACTTTCAGTTGGCATGGGTTTCATTCCTTGCAGCAGTAGGATTACGTAAAATTATCAAGAAGCATAATTAGGGTAAGCACAAGAAAATTAGAAGTGCGAACATTTGGGAGATTGGAAAGATTATAATGTGAAGTTTTGAAAAAGTTAACTTGATTCAAATACTTGTGTCTCATGTTACTCCCTGTCAAAAAACAATTAGAGCCGTATTTACAGTCTGATAAGTAAAGCAGCCTTCAGAAAAATGTAGGAGGAAAGCACCAAAAGAAAAATTAAGCGATAGAAAAATGAGTTGAGCATATAGATTATGTGTATATATTTGTACATATTTGTGGGAAAAAATGTAATTACAGTATATGCGCGAAAAAAGAAAAGTACACTGTATTTAACTTCAAAGGTAACTGGCTCTAATGTAATATATGTGTGTGCATGAGCATAAATTGTTCTCTGTGTGTCTGTGTCAATATGTTTGTGCTAAAAATGTGTGAGCGTGCGCATTGTTTGTTCTGTGGGTGTGCATGTGTGTGTTTGGGAGTAAGAAAGCGAAACATGGAGACTTCTGGGTAATGTAGTTTAATTATGATTCGCTGAAACTGCCTTGTGCATATAAATTTCCAGAGCTCGTGACTAAAAATGGGTTAAAATGAATTTTGTATCTAAATTTCCAGGGCTCTGAGTAAATAGGGTTAAAATAAATTTGAGTATGTGTAACATTTGATAAAATGAAAACACATCCACTTTTAATTATACAAATGTTCTAAAATATGCGATGCATTTTTCCTTCAGACCCTGATCAAGTCTTAAGGAAAAATGTTCTTTTGATAACTGTAACATAGATGGGAAACAATGCCTTTCAATTTCCTTCTGTCCTTTTCTTTTTCTTGTAATGTGTGTATGTGAAATTGTGCATTATGGGGATTATTACAGTGGAGTGTGTGGTGGCGCAGTGGTTAGAAGTTATGCTAAGGCTGATTCAAGCCTATATGTGATTTGTGTTGCAGCTTACATGTTATTTGTTTCGAGTTAATATTCTCAATGACAGTTTAGCTGTTTTTCTGGGGAGTGCCGTCTTGCTGTGGTATCGAACCGCGTGATTTCTCAATAGTTGGATTTGCCCTTATTGTTGCAGGAATGGATCACCACAGAAGCAATTCCTCGTTGTCGCTGAGTCATTTCGCCAATGGAGACTCCTTGATCTAGAAACCAGCGCCGTTTAGAGCTGAGCAGGATTGTGTTATGTTTCCTAGGGTTAACATCAGCTAACGTCATAAGAGGCTGTTTTATGTTCGTTTGTCTTAATTGGTAATGTTAAGTGAGAATGGAACTTCCTTTTCTTCAAAGTTCATTTTTCTTTTTGATTCCTTTGATGCATTGTTTCCAAATGTAGTGTAAATAAATAAATAATAAGTAATAAATACTGGGGTTAGGTTGAGTGTGTTACAATGGTTTGGGTGATTTTATGTATGTTATATAGTGCATTAAAGGGATTCCTGTGAGTGAATGATAAACAAGTTCAAGTATGTTTGAGAGTGGTTGTGTAAAATATGTGGTGTTGTTTGCAAGGATGAAATAATTGATATTAATGTGTTTGAGAATGTAAATGTCAATGCTGAAATTAAAAGAGCTCTTAATTTTAACTGAAAAAGATATGAACAGGTGGTGTAAAAGAGTCTCCAGATTAGGCATGATATTATGAGCACCCCTTTCATTTGAGTACTGGCCAGACTCTGATGCAAGGAGGATTTGAATTACAAAGAGTAAAAAATTCAATTGAAGAGACGTTTTTTTAAAAAAATAATAATGAAGCTAAAGAAAAACAGTGGCTTCCTGTCCAGGTTGTGTTCCATACTAAGATATGCTATAAAAAAGAGGGAAAAAGGGGGGTTAACTAAGAGAAAAACAGACTGTGCTCTTTGGAGTTAACATTGTGAAAAACATGTAACAAACATCTGAAAGATCATAATGAAAGAATGATTTACTGGCTTTGGCAGAAGGTTATGAGGAAAAGAAATCAGTGTATATAACTGAAATAGATTTAAAGTACTTCCTTCTTTCAAAATTCTGGGAAAAATTACCTAACAAAGAAGTGGATTCTTCATTCTAAATATGGGTGGGAATGTGCTAATGTCCTAGAGGGCATCATAATAAATAAATAAAAGGCACATTTTACATTATAGGGCATTCTGATATATTGATATCTTTCCCCATTTCCTTTGTGTGTAATATTGACATGTTTGTGTGAAATATAGTGGAATACTGGTATCACAACAAAACTAATGGAAAGTTCACTTTTATATTTTTTGATGCATTAATGAAATATTGAATGAGACATTTTATTCTAAAAAGATTCTAAAAAACTAAGATCCAAATGTATGTGGTACTTTAATTAAGTACATGTAATTAGTAATACAAGAAAGAAAGAAATATTACTTGGGAAACATGTATATGTTACCGGCAATGTATCAAAAGCAGGCATTGTACAGAATGCCTAGGCAATATATAGAATTCCTGGCGTTTTTGGGAAAATTATTAAATATCCAAACTATTTTAATATTATATATACTTTCCCTAGGCATTGTATGTAATACCTAGGCATTATATAGAATGACAAATGCTATTTAGGCAAAGTATTAAAAGAAAGTCATTAAAAGACATATATGAAAAAGAAAGACTTTCTTATTGAGGAAAACAAGAGAAAATAAAATATTTAAGCTTCTAGATAACAAGTTATAAGGGGTTAGAGATGGAATATTTATTGTCAAGATTATTTTTGCTGCTAAATAACCTTTTAGTTTGCTTTGAAATAATTTAAGGGGCGTTGAGTGGGAAGGGATAAAATAGTTTACTTCACTGACCTTGCTAATCTTAAATATGATCCAAATATACTCAAATATGAACATCTTGTGTAAAAAGAAAAATGTTCCTAGGACTTTGCACATTTGAACAATGCTTTATAGTTAGATGCATGGGAGAGAAATGTGGAGCCTAACTATTTTTGTTATATTTAATGTCAAAAAGGAAAATTATTAAGAATTTACCCATCCAGATTGTAGATTTCTTTCTTGACTCTGCTTGCCATGCTAACTATGAAATGTTCTCTGCAGGTTGCTGGTATACATTGACGATCATTTAAGGGAGGGTTACAATGAACACTAAGACAAATTTATTATAATTGGCTGAAGTCTTCTTGCATTTTTACACCAATCTCCACGGAGCACGGCTCTTTAACTAATAAATACTCAACCTTCTTTTTGCTTCTCTTTGTTCTCTATCCCTGGACGTATTTTTCTTCCCTGTAAGAGAGCTATAACATTTGACTTTTATTAAATTATTATATTACTGGGATCAGTTTCACATACGCTCTTGCTCCACATCTCCTCTACCTTTAAGATAGTTACAGCAATATTGACACAAGTGTCAATAAGGGGGACGGGTTTGTATAAGGAGTATTGGTATAAGTATGTTTAATTTTGTTAATTTTGTTTAAATTTTGAAACCATTTTTTAATTTTTGAAGCTATTTTTCAATTATTATGGAACAAATGCAGATGATTTGAATAGTATGCCAATATTATGGGGACCAATTTGTTGTAATGCTTTATGATTAAGTTCGTTTTCCTTTGTAATACATTAAGATTGATTTTATTTTTATAATAACTTGGGACATGTTTTCAATTGAGTGGAAATTGCAACCTCAGCCAAATTGGAAACAGCTATAAAGGAAGACTTGAACTTTGTGCTTATCAAATTAAAATTTTACTTTGACTGTTTAAAGGCAAATTGACTCAGACAAGCACAGACTGGATTGAAATAACTGTTTGTTTTACTGCTAGCAATATTTTTAATAGGGGTACCCCCAATGAAACAGATCTGACATCTTATGACATATTATTTTTGGATCCATAAGTAGCTACCAATGAAGAATTAACATGCTGACTATTTAAATGAGCGTTTTTAAGTCTTTACATCTGCAGGTGAAAGCTGTTTTTTCCTAGTAAATCGTAGATGACAGCACTTGAAGTTGAACCAGAGATTGGGCTGTGATAAAGGTCTGCAGAAATGCCAACCGAAGACTCCAAGGAGAACCCAGCCATACCAGAGATGGAATCAAGTTGTGGATCAGGCCATCAATCAGCTGATTACTGGACAACGCACTTCAATTCCAGTCCAGGCATCATGGATCCCTGCTGCCAAGAGCTCAACTATGCTGGTGATGTTTGAGCCCAAAAGATCATCGTGGATTCCGAATCATAGATGACATCTGCCTGCTTTGGTCCAAGACTTCTAGACGTGGTCCTTTTTACCTGGGATATTGGACCCCAACACCTGCTTTAATCCTTATCAGAGAAGAAAATTTGTCACACTTTTACTCTGCAGAGCTCGATGTTCTTTGCCGGAGCCTACTTTGACTGTCCACTTATTTGACAACTAGCAATATCTTTTAAATTAAAAGTATTTGAACCATAAAGGTATGAAAGATATAAAAGGGAAAGCTAATTATTTGCAAGCAAAGCAGAACATAGGGGCTCCTAAATAATATGTATTAAATGAATGTTTGCATTAATAGGAATACTACATGATTATTATGAATTCTAAGTGGTTAAGAATAGATATTTTTAGATAAGTGTTTTTATATGCCTTCTGATATTTAGTATGAGATAATAAGTTACCTTTAAGGACCAATGATTTATGTTATCTGTAAAGTTAATCAGAATCGAATCCAATATAACATATGGGATCTATTAGAGATTGTTAAGTGACTGTCATTGCAGGGGCAATCCACTATTACTAGTTAAGGTCAGTCCAGTTTAGATATTCTAGGTTATTGATTGTAGTATTATAATGAATAATGTAGAGCTAAACATTTAGGTACATTTAATTAACTGAAAAGAATAATAGTAACCCTATGGGATGACACACATAAATAGTATTTTGGGAATAAGGGACACTTACTATATGTCAGAACATCCATAACCTTTAGAATAGGATGATGCAGTTCAAGCTGGCATGTTGATGGCAATACAGTTCAAATGATTAACATTACTGCTTGTTAAGTATATGTATTAAAAAATTAGTGAAATGAAGTAATAATTTGGCCCATAGGAGATGGAGTGTCTTATACATACAGTGGTGAATGTGTGGTCTGTGAATTAAAAAGCCCAGATGAAGTCTGAACATCTCTGAAGATTTGAATTCTTTAATGAGAACCTTGGGTATAACCCTTGAAATTTGAATGTGACCTTGGAGATAACCCAGTGACTTGCACTTTGGAAGGTAGTGCTGACGTCTTCTGAAGGGAGGTTTGACACCTACTGTCCACAAAATAGCTGCATTAATGTATAAAGGTGGCTCAAGATTGAGACCACAGCTGGGTGTATATTTGGGCAATTTTATGAATGAATGTGTTAAGATGAGAGCACGGTGAGGTGTATAAGGACTTTATCTCTTATTATTATTGTGCACCCCAGTGGCAACATAAAACTGAGAACTTTTGAGTTATTTAAGATAAATATTTATGCCATCTGTATCGCCACCAACAATATTATTAATAGGTCTGATTGTAGATAAACACACAAAACTAGGTATATTAAATAGTTATTTCACCATATTTAGGAATTGGGACAATTCTGACATTATCTCTAAACTCATCTTAGAAACAAAAGGTACAGCCAGTATATTTAGTATTAGCTTCATTTGAACCGAGGGAAATGGGGATCCATGATCGTCAAGGCAGGAATTACTCTCTTAATGGTATTGTTATATCCTTGAATGGTATTTTGCTGCTTATTACCAGTTTTCTAATTAGTTACTAATAGAGTTGCTGGCAAACAAGTGTACATCCAAGTTCTTGAACCATGGACATCTTCAGTTACAGATTTTGATTCTCTTCTCGATGACAATGTGGATAATGAAATACTAAACCAGAAAAAAACTCCTTGGGTGAAGTGCTAGTAACAGCTCCCCAGGTGCACAAAGTACCTGGGTTGAAGAAAAAATGATTATTTCACAGGAAATATGTTTCTCCAAGCAAAGAAAAAGACCTTATTATGGACAATTGTTTTATTATTTTAAGCCTTCTGTATTATTTTGTAACCTTGTTGTTTAATTTTATCTGCACTTATGATTGATTATGCATACTTTTTGACTGTTAGGGTAGGGCCAGGAAGTCTTTTACTCCTCTGTGTTGATTGATGGGGGAGATGTTTGGCTCCTGTGCCACCAGAGGAGGGGTATGGCTGTTGAAGATTGAGAAGAACTGTAAGGGGTCCATATTGGGCTCCAAGGAAGAATTGAACCGACATCCCCTACCTTTCTTTTGGAATCAGGTTAGATGGTGAGGCTTGTGTGGCACGCAGGAGGACCAGAGGAGGACTTGTACCTCCTCCAGACCATGAGGGGGCGTCCGTCCTGGTTACGCTGGTGGCCTTGGGTAGGGGGCATGGAAGCCCAGCCCTGTAGGGGCCCGTGGCCACCGCCAGGCGGCCACACTTCCAGACCATCATCTGCCACATCCGACCGAGGCAGGAGCCCGGCCGGGGCGCCGGGAGGACGGAGGAGGGCCTGTACCTCCACCAGACCACGCAGGGGTGTCCGCCCTGGTTACGCTTGGTGGCCTTGGGTAGGGGCATGGAAGCCCAGCCCTTTAGGGGCCCGTGGCCACCACCAGGCAGCGCCCGTGCCTGAACAGCCCTGGAGCCCAGCACTTCCGCCACACCAGGAAGTGCTGGGGAAGACGACAGGGGACACCCTGACGGCTTCGGTGCGCAGCGGCACTTCCACCACACAAGGGCGTGTCTGTGGAGGAGTACCAGGGAAGCAGCTGGAGCCCATCCGGTTCCCATAAAGAGGCCGCCTCCCAGCAGTCGGGCGAGTCGGGAGGAAGGAAGACAAAGCTGGCGAGAGGACAGGAGGCAGCCAGAAAGGACTGTGTTGCCTGGACTTTGAGGGATCGGTGCTGGAGGCACTGGGGTGTGACTGCACGGTAGACTTTTGTACATATTAGTGTAAATAAATGGTGTGTTGGGTGAAACGTCCGTCTGTCTGTGTCCGGGCTAGTGTTCACAGTGGCGTGAGTCGGCAGGATGGGCCGTCTGGTACAAGACGGGACCTGCATTCCCTTATAACAAGTCTGTGGATGGCCCGCGCAGCAGCGACCCCCACACACTGGCCGTGGGCGCCCGTGCACAACCCCGCGGGAGCGGTTCGCCCAGGGGACCCGCCGGTCCGCGGATTGGCCATCCCCGGGTGCGGGAAAGGAAAACCAGACGTCGCCAGAGTGCAGCGGGCTCCGAGAGCCGCGCTGTCATGAAGGGCGGCCCAGCCGGCGCTTAACACAGGAGGCCACACCGAGGCAAGGGCCTTGGCATGACAGGATCCGGGAGGTGAGTGCCCTGCCCTGCAGTAATCGGCCCTTCGGGGTAGACTGTACCTTGTTTTCCGCAGGCAGGGGCGGTCCGGATCCGCCGGTGGCAGGAGCGCGCGGTCCAGGGGCTGTCGGCAGCGCGTGGCGGCGAGGTCGGAGCCGCTGCAGCTCGAAAAGCTGCAGCAGCTGCGTAGCTGTAAGGAGGCACGTCACCGCACCCAGAGTGGGGAAGACAAGATGGCAGGGCGGATGTCCCGCCGCTGACAGGCACAGGATTGGCGGTGTGTCTTGCGTGCCGCCGATGATTGGATGGAGGCAGGACCAAGGAATGCCAGTCTCGTGCCTCTAGAGACTCGATTGGGCCAGAGGGGCTGGCCCACAGGAGACAGGCGGGGAGTGGGGCTGATGGACAGGTAAGCCCACCACCATCTGTCTCTATGTGTTCGCCTTTGCAACAGGTGCTGAGTGCTCTCGCCGCTCGGTTGGAGCAGCTGACGGGGAAGGCGGTTGCGTCGAGAGACGCCGAGGGAGAAGGAGGATCGGCATGGCGCTGGAACCGAGGCCGGCATAGCACCGTGGGGGTGGTAAGTATGCGGTCCCCGTAAAGCATGTTGGGGATTTGCCAAAACGGCCGTGACTTTCCAAAGGAGGACCAGCATCAAGTAGGAAATTCCCCAACAGCGGATGCAACGGGCTGACAGTCTGCGAGGCATGGAGATCGGCGCGCGGGGCTGGTAGGATCGGGGCTGATGAGTGCCCTGGGTCCTAGCACCCTGCACTCCAAGCCCGCAGCTGTCTCCTGTCGCTCTGCCTGGACGCAGACGGGCTGGATTTGAGCTTTGCCATGCTCAGACCCAGACCATCAGGCCGCCCAAGAGGAGAAGGAGGAACCGAAGGGTGAATGTTGCTTCCTGCGATAGGAGGGGCGCTGCGCTGGGTGCGCGTCCGGAGGAAGGCCGTCCTCGGCGGTGGCAGAGGGTAACCACTGGGCGGCTGGCGAGCTGCCTGCGAGTGGACCTGCTGACACCAGAAGGACGGCAGGGAACCTGCGCGGAGGACCCAAACAGGTTCAAAGCCCCGACGAGCCCTGGACCCGGCGTGTCTGGGACCTGCCCTCCTGGAACAGGCCGCTCGCTGGAGGGCTCCATGCTGGGAGGCTGATGGCGCCCCAGCTGGCAGAGATGCTGGAGACAGGAGCGGCGAAACCAGAGGGGCACGCTACGCGGAGGGGTGCCGAAGACGGATGTCCCAGGGTGCCGCTTTTGGACCCTGGGGCAGAGTAGGACCCTCTCTGGGGGCGTGCTGCCCTTTCGGGAAGTGTCGCTCGGACCCACGTGTCCTCGCTAGCGGTGGGGCACTGTAGGGGCATGGAAGCCCAGCCCTGTAGGGGCCCGTGGCCACCGCCAGGCAGCGCCCACTTTCAGACCATCATCTGCCACATCCGCCGAGGCAGGAGCCGGCCGGGACGCCCAGGAGGACCAGAGGAGGGCTTGTATCTCCTCCAGACCGCAAGGGGCGTCCGTCCAGGTTACGCTTGGAGGCCTCGGTAGGGGGCATGGAAGCCCAGCCCTGTAGGGGCCCGTGACCACCGCCAGGCGGCGCCCGCTGCCTGAACAGCCCTGGAGCCCAGCACTTCCGCCACACCAGGAAGTGCTGGGGAAGACGACAGGGACACCCGGATGGCTTCCAGGTGCGCCGCACTTCCGCCACACAAGGGCGTGTCTGTGGAGGAGTGCCAGGAGCAGCTGGAGCCCATCCAGGTTCCCATAAAGGGCCGCCTCCCAGCAGTCGGGCGAGTCGGGAGGAAGGAAGACAAAGCTGGCGAGAGGACAGGAGGCGCCAGAAAGGACTGTGTTGCCTGGAGTTTGGGGATCGGTGCTGGAGGCACTGGGGTGTGACTGCACGTAGACTTTGTACATATTAGTGTAAATAAACGGTGTGTTGGGTGAAAACAAAGATGTCCGTCTGTCTGTCATAAAAATAGCAAATTAACATAAAGAGCCATAAAAGTAATTAAAAGCTTCTAAAATATTAGATTAAGCATAAACTAGAATGTTAAAGTAAATAAGATAGGTCAAGCAAATAGTTAACTAAAAATCAGTCATGTTGCATTTTTTTTAAGCTTACAGCAAAATGTCTAGTGTGAGAAAGAACAGAAATTGACATACAGAAACCAGCTGAGAACAGGATAAGAGTTTGAGAACACCTGTGTCCAAGGCTAGGAAGCTAAGGAAGCGATAGCACAGAGAAGATGGCTCTGGAAGGCACGTAACAAAACCAGCTGGATTGGGGAATCAGCAGAAAGGAAACAAAAGACTTTTGCTGTAAGCAAGCTCACACTAATGTAATACATGAAGAGAAAACCTTAGTAAATTCAGGCATTAGCAAAAATATTAGAAGAGTATATTAGAAATTAACTTTAGTGTAGAAATTAAGACAAATCTAGCATGCCAAGCAGTAATTAAATGAAAGCATATACCATAATTCTTTTAATTAAAGCTTAGCTTTGGGCATCAGACAACCCAGCTCAAGTCAGAGAAAGAGGAAGTGATGAGAGAAAAGCCCATATAAGGAAGATGAATGTCTGTACCGGCCTTGGCCAGTGAAAGAAATGAGCAAAACAGAAACTAGAAATAAACAATAGACAGTGAAATACCAGGGGCCCAGCTGCAGGGAGAAAAGAAATTGGCCGGACAGGAGTAGAAGGGAGTCAGAGGAGAACAGCAAATGAGTTAATTGAATGAGGTCAAAAGTGATAAGAAATTGTTATATAAGCTTTAATTGCTGAACTGTTCAGGGCTCAGCTCAATTTGGCCGTATTGGGTCGAGTCCTTGTTGGTTTTTGTGTTGTTTTATTGCAATAAAGCTTTAAAACTATGTCTGTCTATCCCGAGTCCTAATAGCCTTTATTTTTAGGTAAAAAGGCTTCTGATAATTAATTTTTCGCCATGACACAAGTAGGATACCTCCCAGTGGCAACAACTTGATAGCAGTTGGGGAAACTCCCATCTGGGATGACTGAACTGAAAAAGTCAATTGGAAAAGTGAGTACTTTATACAGACACTCACTTTTAAAACTACCGGGCGCATAGGTCTTGACTGTTCTTTGGTGCTTGTCAGCAACAAGGTTGATTAATAGCTCTCAGATGACGAAGCAGGTAGCACCTCCCAACAGCGGATGCAACGGGCTGACAGTCTGCGAGGCATGGAGATCGAGCGCGCAGGGGCTGGTAGGATCGGGCTGATGAGTGCCCTGGGTCCTAGCACCCTGCACTCCAAGCCCGCAGCTGTCTCCTGTCGCTCTGCCTGGGCAGACGGGCTGGATTTGAGCTTTGCCATGCTCAGACCCAGACCATCAGGCCGCCCAAGAGGAGAAGGAGGAACCGGGGTGAATGTTGCTTCCTGCGATAGGAGGGGACGCTGCTGGGTGCGGCTGTCCGGGGAAGGTCCCCTCGGCGTGGCAGAGGGTAACCACTGGGCGGCTGGCCGAGCTGCCTGCAGAGTGGACCTGCTGACACCAGAAGGACGGCAGGGAACCTGCGGCGGAGGACCCAAACAGGTTCAAAGCCCCGACAGCCCTGGACCCGACGCCGCCTGGGACCTGCCCTCCTGGAACAGGCCGCTCCGCTGGAGGGCTCCATGCTGGGAGGCTGATGGCGCCCCAGCTGGCAGAGATGTTGGAGACAGGAGCGGGCGAAACCAGAGGGGCGCTTGGCGCGGAGGGGTGCCGAAGACGGATGTCCCAGGGTGCCGCTTTTGGACCCTGGGGCAGAGTAGGACCCTCTCTGGGGGCGTGCTGCCCTTTCGGAAGTGTCGCTCGGACCCACGTGTTCGCTAGCGGTGGGGCACTGTAGGGGCATGGAAGCCCAGCCCCTGTAGGGGCCCGTGGCCACCGCCAGGCAGCGCCCCACTTTCAGACCATCATCTGCCACATCCGCCGAGGCAGGAGCCCGGCCGGGGCCCAGGAGGACCAGAGGAGGACTTGTACCTCCTCCAGACCATGAGGGGGCGTCCGTCCTGGTTACGCTGGTGGCCTTGGGTAGGGGGCATGGAAGCCCAGCCCTGTAGGGGCCCGTGGCCACCGCCAGGCGGCGCCCCGCTGCCTGAACAGCCCTGGAGCCCAGCACTTCCGCCACACCAGGGAGTGCTGGGGCGACAGGGACACCCAGGCGGCTTCGGGTGCGCAGCGGCACTTCCGCCACACAAGGGCGTGTCTGTGGAGGAGTGCCAGGAAGCAGCTGGAGCCATCCGGGTTCCCATAAAAGGGGCCACCTCCCAGCAGTTGGGGCGAGAGTCGGGAGGAAGGAAGACAAAGCTGGCGAGAGGACAGGAGGCGGCCAGAAAAGGACTGTGTGGCCTGGACTTTGGGGGATCTGTGCTGGAGGCACTGGGGTGTGACTGCACGGTAGACTTTTGTACATATTAGTGTAAATAAACGGTGTGTTGGGTGAAAACAAAGATGTCCGTCTGTCTGTGTCCGGGCCAGCGTTCACACTTGATTAAGCCTCAAAGGGAGGAATGTAGAAGGAAAATTTTTTTGTATTAGCATAAAAAATAGCAAATTAACATAAAGAGCCATAAAAGTAATTAAAAGCTTCTAAAATATTAGATTAAGCATAAATTAGAATGTTAAAGTAAATAAGATAGGTCAAGCAAATAGTTAACTGAAAATCAGTCATGTTGCATTTTTTTTAAGCTTACAGCAAAATTTTTAGTGTGAGAAAGAACAGAAATTGACATACAGAAACCAGCTGAGAACAGGATAAGAGTTTGAGAACACCTGTGTCCAAGGCTAGGAAGCTAAGGAAGCGATAGCACGGAGAAGATGGCTCTGGAAGGCACGTAACAAAACCAGCTGGATTGGGGAATCAGCAGAAAGGAAACAAAAGACTTTTGCTGTAAGCAAGGTCACACTGATGTAATACATGAAGAGAAAACCTTAGTAAATTCAGGCATTAGCAAAAATATTAGAAGAGTATATTAGAAATTAACTTTAGTGTAGAAATTAAGACAAATCAAGCATGCCAAGCAATAATTAAATGAAAGCATATACCATAATTATTTTTAATTAAAGCTTAGCTTTGGGCATCAGACAACCCAGCTCAAGTCCGAGAAAGAGGAAGTGATGAGAGAAAAGCCCATATAAGGAAGATGAATGTCTGTACCGGCCTTGGCCAGTGAAAGAAATGAGCAAAACAGAAACTAGAAATAAACAATAGACAGTGAAATACCAGGGGCCCAGCTGCAGGGAGAAAAGAAATTGGCCGGACAGGAGTAGAAGGGAGTCAGAGGAGAACAGCAAATGAGCTAATTGAATGAGGTCAAAAGTGATAAGAAATTGTTATATAAGCTTTAATTGCTGAACTGTTCAGGGCTCAGCTCAATTTGGCCGTATTGGGTCGAGTCCTTGTTGGTTTTTGTGTTGTTTTATTGCAATAAAGCTTTAAAACTATGTCTGTCTATCCCGAGTCCTAATAGCCTTTATTTTTAGGTAAAAAGGCTTCTGATAATTAATTTTTCGCCATGACACAAGTAGGATACCTCCCAGTGGCAACAACTTGATAGCAGTTGGGGAAACTCCCATCTGGGATGACTGAACTGAAAAAGTCAATTGGAAAAGTGAGTACTTTATACAGACACTCACTTTTAAAACTACCGGGCGCATAGGTCTTGACTGTTCTTTGGTGCTTGTCAGCAACAAGGTTGATTAATAGCTCTCAGATGACGAAGCAGGTAGCACCTCAAGGATTTCACCTTGTTAGAACATGGCACAGGGCAACATACAGTATATGCTAATGTATAAATCGGGTCTTGAAACCCGAAAAATCGATCATAAAATATGACCCTGACTTGTACGCCCATTCAAAAATGTGAGACTTCTTGCCTCAGGTATTTGCATCAGTTTCTCAGATGCATCGAATTCTGTTGCAGCAACGCAGTTACCAATTTCTTTAGCTACTTCAATGACGTTTAATTTAAAACCAGCTTCATATTTTCTTCTGATCGAAATCTCCATCGTAGATAAGGGATACTCTTACAATAATGGTGTATGACTGTGAGATACAAAAAACACAAATCAGTGCAAACACTGCTTCGGAATAGTTCGGGTATTCCTGTAAAATAGAGAGAGACAAAGAGTTTTTGAGCATGCGCTGATACAGTGCATTGCCTCACCCACATAGAAAAAAAAGGCAGTGTGCTCCATGGTTACTCTCTCGTGTGGGCGTTAGCATATCATAATCCCTTGTATCAACAGTGTGAGCTTTCTGCATTCGACTTATACGACCAACATTATAAAATACCAGAAATTATACTGTAAAATCAAGTCCCGACTTATCCACGAGTATATACGGTAGCACCCTCTCCTGGGAGCACGGAACAGGGCATCTTGTCACACTCCGGTGACAAGATTAATTCAGCAACTTTTTTAGAACAACCTTTGTATGCATCCAGAGATTCCTCAGTTTGGCATGATTTTAGTCACAGCTATATGGATGATAGGATTTTTAATGAAAACTGTAAACTTTAGAACCGTCTGTGCTTACCTTAAAGTGTAAGGTGTAAATGTAGCATCAGTGAAAACGGCAGTTGGTGAATTAAATGACACAACACAAAAAAGTGGAGTGGCTGGCTTAACTGATGTAGTGATAATTGGTATCTTCATTGCAGAGATGGAATACCTTCAAATTGGTGTGTTGAGTGAGTAAACAAAACATACAGGAATGAATGGTCAATGTACTGTACTGCATTGGAAAAACAGGTGATTTGACGTGAGTGCCAACGGGAGGCACATGTACTGCTCTGCTAACAGAACTTAAATTCTTCCAAATTCTTTATTCTTGAAAGAAAATATGAGGTCTTGATCAATTCCGAACTAATTTCATGTAAATTATCATCTATGTATAAGCATGCAATCAGAGACAAGCAGTCATCCAGGGCATTGTTATAATGTCAAAAATAGTCCTTGACAGAATTCGCAGATTTCTTCCAAAAATACACTGCTATAAATGGCTTTTTAAGGTGGTTCATTCAGTAAAGAACCATGAAGTTCCTTTAGCAAAATGCCCCACAAGTTGAAGGGTTCATCAATCAGCATCTTGTAAACCAAAAAGAACAAAGAAATTTTATAAAATAAAATAATCATTTATTGAAAATGCTCAGTAGAAGCTCAGAAGAGCAGAAAAGGCTAAGGAGTGGTCTTAATACAATAGGCAATCCACTGGAAATCAAATCCTTAAAAACAGAAATCTAAAAAGAAGTCAAGAGGCAGAGGAAGAAGTCAAAAAATCCAGAAAATCGACAATAAACAAAACAATAATCACAAGAAAACCCAGCAGCACTACCAAGTGCATTCAATAAACCACAATGGACAGTGAGTTTCCTCAGAATGTATAGGGTAGAGGGCAGCCCTGATGTAGCTGAACAGGTGGCCCCTCAGCTTGGGGAAACACCCACAAAACACATGGAACATAATGAAAGAAGTAAATACACATTGAAATAAATTAAATAATAAATAAAACAAATATAAACACATTACTGTAAATATTTATCATAAGAAACCAATGTTTGAAGTGGGCCATTATTCACTAGTATGCAGTACCGGCACCACTTCCAATTTCAATGTAAAGTGGCCAGCAACCCTTCATGAATCTTCACAGGGAACACCACCCTGTTCCGCCCCCTGTTCATCAATGAAGTGTCAATGCATTTCAATACTTGCTCCTTCAACCTATCACCATAAAATAATTCGGTCAGTCAGTCAGCCATTATCCAAGCCGCTATATCCTAACACAGGGTCACGGGGGTCTTCTGTAGCCAATCCCAGCCAACACAGGGCGCAAGGAGAAAACAACTCCCTGGGCAGGGCGCCAGCCCACCGCAGGGCCATACAATAAGTACCACCAGTAATTTGGTCCCACTTCAAGCACTGTAATTTACAATATTAACATAAACAAAAGAGTCAAAACAAAGTGAGACATAAAATAGAATTAAAACCCCCTGTTTTCACATATTGAAAGCCAGTTTGAAAAAGTAGCAGGAGGACATGGGAAAAGAAGAAAATGTAAGAGAGAGAGAAGAGACTGCAGTAAAGGAAAACAAGGCAATATATCATAATTAATTTGGAAGCTTATTTAATTTGTCAATACCAACACAGGCTTATTGATCTTACAAAAGAGGCAAATTAGGAAAGGTAATCCAACTCAAGCACACCTACTGCATTAAAGAAGAGGCTTGCAGTGAATTTCCATGTGAATATACTGAATGTTCTTTTGATGAAGATGGAATTCAAAGCCAAAGAACGATTAACAGTTTTAAAATGGTAAAAGTGAAATTTATGTTGTTTCTGTTTGGAACGTTTTTAATAACTCTCTAATTTTCCTGTTTAAGTTGCCAATATTACGCAATTTCTTATCACAAACTAAATTGTTCCTCTTTCACTTTATGGGCTACAGTGTGCTTTGTATTGTATATATGTATTATATATATATTTTATTTTGATAAGTTCATACACAATTCCTTACTAACGACGTTTGATGGTGGACAAGAGAACACAGCTGTTAATGTCAACATTTATTGTGTGGCAAGAAGCAGCCAAGGGGTGACGTTTATCTGTTTCGCAATGGAACAACTTGTAACTGAGAATTTACTTAGTAGGTTAATCTTTTTATATATGAAGATATCTTACACTTTATGATGAATAAATAATAGAGATGGTAAGTTAAAAATTATTTAAGGAGTCCTCTTATCCAAAGCACATATGAGAGATTATAAAACATTCATATTGTAAAAAAAATGTAGAATTCACCTTTAACCAGAAAAAAATAATGGGATGCTCAGTGAGTAAGACTAGCAGAACTTCACTTCCAGGATGGCTATGTGGACATATTATACAGAGAGATTAAGAAATGTACCATAAAAGCCTAAGCTGTTACCTTTTGATTAGGGCTTCAATGAAATATCACAGGCTATTGTGAAGTTTCTAACCATTGCATCCCCTGATCATGGAATTCAGATGATTTGAGATCTTTATTGAATTCTTTAGGTTGTTGCCCATAAAATGAATCTCAGCAATCATTCTCAATTAGACAGAAAAAATGGATTCTTCTTTAAGTAAAACTAGAGAAACTGAAAAGCATAGTGTTGTGCAGTGGCTAGAGTCCTGCCTAACATCTACTGAATGTTCTCTTGAGTACTCCTGGGCCCAGTCACTGCATGTGTGGAGGTTGCTTATTCTGTACAAGTCTGTGTGGGATTTCCTCCACATACACCAATATTATTCCCAGGGACATACACCTTACATTCATTGAAGGACCCTGTTTCAGTGAACTTGGGTCCAGGGTTGCGTCCACCTTTTGCCCAATACTGCTACTTTATCTGCTCTGAACTGGGTAAACAGCCAGAAAATTAAAGGATGGATAATTGAAAGGCAAAAAAATGAATAATGTTGATTTGACAAGGCAAGTTTTCATCATTCTGAATACTGACATTTTAGGTGAACATGTGACTTCTGATTGTTTTGCAGATGACTAGAGGGTGAAGAATTTCTCCTGAGGGCATTTTGATAGAAAATAATTTTATACATATAATAGAACATGTCATAAAACATATCTAAAATTAGCATAGCATTTCATTTTCAAACCTGTTCAATCCATTACAGGGTTGCTGGAGGCTACAGCTGTTCCTAGAATTTGACAGAAAACAGATGGTGGAGATGGTAGCAGTCCATTACAGCCCTGCTCATGCTCACGCTCTCCTTTATACAGGCACCAGTTTGGAAACACCGATTTCACTTCTTTGGAGATGTGAGGACAAAACTGGTGTAACCAAAGGAAAACCCATGAAAACAAAGACAACATGCATGCATTTCATGGGAAATGGTAAAGTGCTGAAGTCAAACTCAGGAAGCTGGGTTCTTGAGATGGAAGTGTTACCCTTTGCACCACTGTGTTGCCCCATAGCTAAAATGTTTTGCACTTAAATGTAAAATTATGGCCAATATGTTGTATTTAAAAGTTTTTTAATTCTCTAAGCTTAAACGATTACTTTTTATTTTCTGATAACATCATCTTGGCAAAATGAAGAATGCTTTACAAAATGAAGTTTCAACAAGATAAATGATTGTCATTGCATCAAAAGTGTTATACAGTAGTCCTCATTACTGACCTCAAATCAATTGATATTGGAGGAGAAGTGTTCATTATTAAAAAAAAAAAATCATTTTTAGAAAGTCATATGGATCTAGAACATTCTGGTATTGTACCACCTGTTTTGATTATAGCTTGCATTCTCTTACCAGTGTCCCAGCAAGGCGTAAAAGGTTCAGAGGTAAAACAGCAAACTCTTACAATAGCTATGTTCTTGCCAAAATAACAACTTACGTTCAGAATCCTTGTCTTTTCATACTTAATCCAGCAATGCCTCTTTTCTTTTTACCATCAGGGGGGTGGACAGTTAGTGGTCCTGTCTGTTGTACTAATGTCAAGAAGGAGTGACTGAAATCCTGTAGAGCTACATGGCTTGCTTATCTTTATTATGCTCATTGGTCATGCATACTGTATTATTCAGTGCAACTTTTGACTATAACCATTTTTATCCTGACTAAAATGCAATACACTGTATATGTTTATTAAGAATTGTGTTAACTAGTATATACTTTTTGTAGCCATGTCATAAGCACAAGAGGATGACCATTAAAGAAATACTCAGTTAGTGGTGTCTTAGTGCCCTGTGACTTAGCAAATGCATACATATCTTCAATTAAAACTGAAATAAATATTTCATCCAAAAACAATTACCTGAAATGAGAAATTAATGTAAGATAAAATAAAGTCAAATTTTTTTAAACTGATTTTAACGTATTGTATTCTGCTGGTGAAACAAACGTGTTCAGAAATTATTCAGTATTCAGTATTGATAGTAACTGCTATGGAAACATTTAGCTGGGTAATTTCCTATTGAAGCCCAGGAAGGTGGACCATCATGAAAAGATTGTCCAGTCCACTTTAACAAAGAAAGAGCACTCCCTCAGACTGCAAACTTCACAGGTTTCTCATCTCTCCCTCTCTCTCTCTATCCAGATGGTGTAGTTAAGAAAAAAAGTCTGATGGTTTGCTGTGAGAAGACTGTGTGAAAACAGAAGATTTGGAGTCAAACATCAAATCAGGGTGTCTGATTATCAGTTTGCTCAATTCTTCTTTAAAAAGAAATCTAGAAAAATGGCCACATTCTAACACTGGAAACTGTTTTTGTTTATAAACAGCCTGATTATAGACTGTTATTTTAGAATAATGAATACATTATAAACACACCTGTCTCTTACCGAAAAATCTCTTTGGCAACTAATAAAAATCGTTCGTTTCATAAGCCTTATGATTCTAAACTAAGTACTTTTATTTTTACATGCCATTCAGCTCAAACTCAGTTGATCAAACTCAGGGTCACAGTGAACCAGAGACTATCTTGGCAGTGCTAACAATAAAGGAGGAAACAGTCATAGACAAGATGCTAATCCATTGCAAGACGTACTCATGAGCACATGGCTTAACTCAGCCCTATCCCTTTTTCTGCATCCAGATATACTTAGAAATATCACATTGAGTTATAATTATTGCAACAGAACTGTCATACCTACAGTAAAAGATACAAAGCTGAACATGTAAGTTTGTAAATGGATGTTCAGTTTGAAATCTTTGGAAGTCTCATATAAAATTGCCAACTTGTTTCATCATAACGACAACCAGTGAAATCATCACTTAGCATTAGTGTTTGAAAAAATACAATGACATTTTGAGTGTGCAACACAACGGACTGTTGACTTTTATGGCCTGGTTCTTATCTTAAGTCTGCTTTTACCAGGACAGACATTGGCCTCCTGTAACTCCGAATTAGATTATATGATTAAGAATGATATATTGTGGTAATTCAGGACATTGCAGTTTTGTCTCATTGTAACATTAAATGCAGTTTAATTAAGCAGAATGAGGCAACACATTAGTGGGGTTGTGAGGATTATTACAATAGTGTATTTATTAAGCAGTGATACTTCAGATGGGGATTTATGACAAGCGCATAGCTGCTTGATAGGTTTGTGAAAACTGAGAAAAGCGGTTATTGAAGGGCAGCCCTTTTAAATTCTTCTTACAAATACCTGGATGTCAGCATTTAGTAGGGAAACCAGTCTGTGAGATATTGCTTTAATTAAGGGTTCCTTCTCTTTTTTTCAAGGAAGATAAATAGCATTAACGGTTCACCGACAAAAGCGCGATAGACATATGCGCCCTGACAAAACCGCGACGGACAAATGAGCGCCGACAAACCCGCTAACTGGTTTTCAACAAATGTGCGGCGACAAAATCGCCACGACAAAATTGCGAGAGAGGCCAAGAGAGTGGGACGCGTACGTGCGCATTATGTACACATCATGTGCTTAGTTATAACTGCGGATGGCATGCCGCGAACAAATAACTCAGTCGAGGGTTGGCATAATGCATCGTATACAAAGCGAAATTACCAGCAGTCAGGCAGCCAGCAAGTCTAAATACGTTCAACTATCAAAACATCTTGCTTCTTCCTACATATGCAGGGCGTGATGTTAAGGTCTATGTGCGTGCCATGCTGATGGCATGCCACGTCACATAATATTGACTTCTAAAATAAACATTATTATATATGCTTTAAACTAGTAATTCATATTTAATGAAACTTTCGCGCTTTTGTCGGCACGATTTTGCCTGCACAATTTTGTCAGCGTGATTTTGACGGCGCATTTTAATCTGCGCTATTTTGTCGGCGCTCATATGTCTATCGCGCAAATGTCAGGTCAAAAGCATTGACAGTGATTGTTTACAGGAATCTTTTTTTTTTAATATCAGTTTCTACAGGGTATCCATCTGGACCCTTTTCCAGTTTGTTAAACTTTTATGGCTTCAAAGGTTCCAGACAATGTCAGTGGTTGATCCAACTGCTTTATTGATAAGTCTTGGAGTTTTAGTACAGTACATTTACATTGTTGAGCTTTATTTTTAAAAGAGTAAATTGTCTTAGAGTGCTCCTTTAACATGTTATTTGCTTTTGTTAATTGGTTGTTGTATATGAGTTACAAGTGTTTGTTAATTTATGTAATATTTCTTTTAATGTATATGTTGAGCTAACTCTTCAAGTGTCTTTTCACCAACTTCTTAGTACCTATGATGTTTTATTCAATATACCTTGTGGCTAAGATGTTGAACTCATTTCAAAAAGCTTTTACTCTATATTCTCTTGTAGAGGTCTATTTTAAGATGAGTAAAAGATAACCTGAACCCTTATATTTGGTTAAATAGCTTTCCAAATTTTTGAAGTATCTCTTAGGCAGACTTATTTTAAGTAAAATATCAATCTGTGACCATACAGATTTAACAAATTCATCCTTTGATGAAAATAGAAATTAAAACAACACAGTCTAGAGCATTACAAGTGCTTTTTTTTATATTGTCAAAATGCAAAATAATTATAACTATGATTTGCATAGATGGCACACAAATTGTTGATTGATCAACTAACTATTGTAATGTAATCACCAAACACCAAACATGAACTGTTCACACCAAAAATATAGTGAAGAAGACTCAACAATACCTTTTTTATCTCAGGTGGTTAAAGAGGTTTAGCATCCACAAATAATTTTACACCTGCACTACTGAAAGCATCTGTCACTGCCTGGTATGGGAACTGTCTTATTTTTAATCGCAAAGCTTTGCAGAAAGTAATGCACTCTACCCAATAAACAGCTGGAGATGACATTTCTAACCTACAAGATGTATTTGTTAGACAGTGTCTAAAGAAATCCAGGAAAGTCATCACTGACCTCACTCATCCAAGTCATGAACTCATCAAATTATTACCTTCAGGTAGATGATACTGTGGCATCAGGTCCCAGAACAACAGGCTCTGAAACAGCTTCTTCCTTCAAGCTGTTAAGATGCTGAACTCTACATAGTGATATATGTTAATTCTTATCAACACCCCTCCGTTTTCATGTTGCTGTTCCTTCATCCCTACATTGCATTTGACCACAACTATCAATATGCATTGTATACTATATGAATTGTCAGTATAAGTACTTGGTTACTTATGTAATGAGTTTATTTTCTACAATGTGTGACTGATGAATTTATATTTAAATCTATTTATTATGTGTATAATTTGCACTTAAACTAATATTGCTCTACTGTGATGGACTTTGCACACAAGTTCTTCACACACCTGTACATTCCTGTTAAGTGATGTAACAATAAATGGTCTTGACTTGAAACCATCCCTTTTAATTTGAATCTTTAAACTTTGGATACACTTTTTTTTAGCTTAGGTCTTCAGCACAGCAGAGCAGAAGGATCATCTGGAGATGATGTTCCTGAACAGAGATTAACCAATTTATACTATATGGCCAAAAGTATTTGGACATCCTTCTGAATTATTGAGTTCAAATGTTTCACTGTTAACATGTGCATAAAATCAAGCATATAGCCATGCAATCTCCATTAACAAACACAACTTTAAATGTGGCACTGCCATAGGATGTCATATTTGCCACAAATCGAAACTTACCTGTTTCTCTCATCACTACACAAAACTATTGTTAAAAATAGAAAGCTTCTTTGTATGCAGTATTCTTGGTTTGTTCTGTTTTAAAGAACTCTAAATTGCATTAAATGTCTACAAAGATAATATAGCCCCAACTGGGGTGAAATGGAGCCAAGGCAAAAATAGTAAGGGCAATGCTTTAATTGAGCAAAAAGTGAAATGTAATGGGCAGGATGGGGAGCTGAATTACTTGGTTGAAAATCAGTTGTGCTAACCATCACGGCATGGATACACCTAGGTGGTGCTGTTTCCTTGTCAATTAATCACGCTTTAGTATTTCATGTCACTCACTCTGACCCAAAGCCACACCTGTTAGCCCCAGTGGGTTCAACATCAAAAGATATTTTAAAAACCTAACTGATGGCAAAAAGTGCCTTTGGGCTGAATGCCAAATATGTGGAAACAGAAAAAAAGCCATACAAAAAGAACAAACAGATATTGTGCTTTTATAGATGAAATGACTACAAAACATTGCGTAAGCACACATCTAGTGTATTGCTTCATCGCTGCACAATTAGCTCTTTCATAAATGTGGAATCCACAGCCCAATTTATGAGGATTTATGCCAACTTTATTTAAAGACTGAGTCAAAAATCTTGCACCCAGATATAAGAGAAACATGGCTGATAAACAAATATCAGAAGCCAAAGCTTTGACAAGGATACTGTGAACCCAGTGGTGTTTAAAACAGTTCAGGCTGAGCTTCATCAATTTGTTGAATTCTCTATTTATTTATTTTTCTGAAGAATTCTCTACTCACTTCAGTTGTTGGCTTGGCAAATATAACATAGCAACAGGTATCTCCACTGAAAATCCTTAGCTGTTAATCAAAAGTATTTTAAATCTTCACAGCATAGTTTTTATTTTAGTATAGTTTAGTTTGGTTTAGCTATAAAGCACATTTAAAACAACCAACATGGGCCAAAGTGTTGCACAATAAAATAAATAAAGGTAAGAAGAACTATATTCTAAGACATGATAAAGAGAAACAAAAGACATAAAACAAAAAAACACACAAAAAAAAAAAATAAAGTAACCAGTTCTACTTAAAAGTTAAAATAAAAGGTGATTTTTCAGCCTGGATTTAAAAATGTTATTGCCAAAGTTGCGGACCTGACTTGGGTAGGTGGCTTTGTCCCGACTCCTGGGGTGGCTGTTACAAAAGCACACTCATCCTTAAGCTTTAATTGAGCTCTTGGCACTACTAAGAGTGTCTGATCAGATGCCCTAAGTTGGCAAGATGGAATGTAAAGCTATAAGAAGTTGGTAAAATAGGAAGGTGCTAATCCATTTAATCGATGAAAAACAAACGATAGCACCTTAAAATAATTCCTGTAATGGGCTGGAAGCCAATGAAGAGTGCCTAATGCATGATAAATATGCCTGTGCTTATTGTTATAAGCAAGAAATGGGAGAAAAGTTATATATGTGCATTGTGTCATAATTGAATTACATGGTTCAATTATGCAGCCGTGTGTTGTAGGTCTGCTTTTGTGAGATGAGTTTAATTACTTTGGTCTGAGGAGCATGGAGCAAAAAACAAAAGGATAAAAGAAGTTTTGGTGTTGCACTTACCAGATGTCAGCATCTCAGATTAAATACTTATGTGTGCCAATCAAAAGTCTAGCAGTAGCGTTTTGAACAAGTTGTAGATGAGAAAGGGATTGCTGGGTAACCTCAATGTATAATGCGTTATAAGAGTCCAGTCGTGAAGAAATAAAGATAGTTGTTAAAAAAGGGTTTAACAACGAAATGTACTGCATATATTTATTTACTGTAATTTGAGGTTACTATCAAATATCACATCTAAACTCCTAGCATACGGTTTAATGCATGATGCAAGTGAACCAAAATGACAATCAGATGCAAAATGGAAGTCAAAGAACCAACATATTCAGTGACATCCCAAATTTTATGTGTTATACACAGTCTAATAAGAACTTGAGGAAGTTACCTTGTTTCATTAGTAAATGGATCTGCATGTTATCAGCAATAATAGTGCTGAGAGATACCATATTATTTAAAGATACACCCTAAGGGGAGAAGGTGCAATGAAAATAAACTGGGACCCAGAATGGACCCTCGGGGTATCCCACAAGTGAGAAGGGCAGAGGAAGAGGGGCGGCCCCCAAGGCATATAGAGAATTTTCTGCCTGACAGATAGAACCCGAACCAAGCAAGGGCAGTACCTTGTATGATGATACCCTGCTCAAGATGGGCAGTAAGTATGTCATGGTTCTTCATGTCAAAACTGTAGTAAGGGCTAAGAGCATAAGGAGATTTGAATCCCTAGAATCAGCTATTAGTAAAAGGTCATTAAAGATCTTTAAAAAGTAGAGTAGTTCTGTGAGGAGCTTTAAAGTTGGAATGGAAAGAAAGAACAGTCTGTGTTATAAAGTAATTGCTTCTCAAAAGCAGAATAAATGAGTGAATGTCTACAAAATATCCAATCCAAATACAATTTCAGGATTTAATAAAACCCCAAAATTAAATGGTCAAAGAGGCCACTTCAGATATGTGTAAATATAATAAGCAAAGATGGACAAGATTTTAAAGTCAAGGTTAACCCAACATATCCAGTTACCAATTTAAATAAATAAATCACTTATAATAGAAAAATGCTTGAATCCAGATTATATTTTCAGAACGAATAAAATACAATCACTGACCAAAGTATTATAATCACAGTACTAATACTGGGTAGGGCTTTCTTTTGCTCTCAGAACAGCCTCAATTCTTCATGGCATGGATTCCACAAGGTGTTTGGAAACATTCCCTAGAGATTCTGTTCCATGTTGTCTTAATTATATCACACAATTTCTGCTGATTTTTCAACTACACTTTCATGCTGCAAACCTCCCTTTCTACCCCATTGTAAAGATGCTCTATTAGATTCAGACCTGTGACTAGAACGGCTCCCTAAAGAACACTGAACTCATTGTCATGTTCTGGAAACAGTTTGTGATGCCTTTTACTTTTTGTCATAGTGTATTATCATGCTTGAAGTAACCACTAGAAGATGGGTAAATTGTGGCTGTGAATGGGTTAACACATGGTCTGCAACAATACTCAAATTGGTTGTGGCATTCAAGTGATGATTAATTGTTATTAATGGGCCCAAAGTGTGCCAAGAATACACTCATCACACCATAACACAAGTCAGGTTGGCGCATGGCACCAAATTCTGACACTACCATCTGTGTGTCTCGGTAGAAATTGAGATTCATCAGACCACATTACAATGACCAGTTCTGGTGAGCCTGTGCACACTGCAGCCGCACATTTTATTGCCCCATACAAGAATCCACATTTTGGACTGACAGAGCACTTCAGTGCTAAAATACTGTACATTTCAAATGAAAACGATTCAAGACCTTTGTTGTCGACAGTATCTCAGTGATCAGAAATCTACGCAGTGGAAGTACATAACATCTGCCCCTCATCTAGCTAATTACCCATTTTTTGCAATGGCTATGCTTGGAAAAAACAGTGGCCTGGCTCCTCTCTAACACTCTCATTGGCGTCTTCAAAGGATTCAGAGAAGAGCCAGTAGCATTAATGGCTGACAAGAGTGGAACCCAACATGGTCTTTTGCCTTTTTATCCCATCTTCATTATGGTTTGACAAGTTGTGATTATACGATGCTTTTCTGCTCACTATAATTGTACAGAATGGCTATTTGAGTTTCTGTAGCCTTTCTGTCAGCTCAAATCTGTCTGGCCATTCTCCTCAGGCCCTCTCATCACCAAGGCATTTCCATTTGCAGAACTGCAGCTCACTGGATGTTTTTTACCCTTTAGAAAAACCTTCAGGGATTGTTGTGTATGAAAAACACAGGACATTATCAGTTACAGAAATACTCAGATCAGATGTCTGCACTATTAGAGGCCGGGTGGCTTACAGAGGAGAGATTTGCATTTAGACAAAGAGTATGATAACAATCTCACCTCTTATGTCTTCAAAACCAAAGAGCTGGTCATAGATTTCTACCCTTGAGGGACTGCAGTTGAGAAAGTCTGGCTTCCTCTTAAGAGGCTCCACTGTCATCTTTGCTTCAGTCTAGGATTTGATTCCTGTCTGTAAAGACCTCTAACAATCTGCTGTTTTATCCTTCAACTAAATGTGGTTTGCCCCACCACTTTGTCTTTGTTTTTCTTACACCAGATATGGTCTGAAAAGAAGTAAATAAAATAAGGATGTGAGGGAGAGCAGAAGTGTTACTAATAAAAAAGCAAAATATCATCAGCATGTAATGAAATACTATAATATGAGCCATGAACTGCAATATTGGTAATCAAATCAGGATTCCAAAGAACAATAGCAAGGGGCTTACATGAAATATCAAAAAGTAAAGTAGACAATGGACAGCTCTGACTTGCCCCATCTAAAACATAAGAAAACAGCTTAATGATAAACCACCGTAGACACATAGCCCACCCACTACATATCCCAGCTCTGGGAAGCAAATCCATTGGTTAAGGTAGTGTCAAAGGGGCCACCCGCACTTCCTCCAAACCATATAAACAAAACAAAATGACATGCCACTTATATCACAGGTACGCAAACCACAGTTAAATAGTAAGCAAATAGTAATCAAGTCTCTGTGCAAAGTAATCCAGTTTGTAACAATTAAAAGTCTCCATAGGCTTAGTAGTGAAAATGTACCTTACAAGACTGAAACAAAAATAAGTAGAATTCAGTAAAAGAGGAAAGTGACCATAACTTTAGCATTAAACATAGGAAATCTGACAAATGAGAAGAGACCATCAAAAGTTCCTTTGTTTAGCAAATAGCTAAGCTGTCCCAATATCTATTCTAGGTTCTTCTTAAAGGTTAGAAAGTTGTCAGGTTTAATTATATGTCTCAGTAATTTCTTCCAGATTCCTACAAGTCTTTGCATAAAGAAGTGACTGCTGGCTTCAGTTCTAAATGCCCTTTGTTTTAATTTCTACTGGTGTCCTTGAGTACATGATTCATCTTAAGGCTGAAGCAATACTGTCAGATCTACTTTATTAATGCCTTTCGGGATTTTGACATCTCGGATTAGGTCTGTATTCTGTCTCCTCTGCTTGAGACTAAACAGGCTTAGTTCTCTCAGTCTAACAGAGTATGACATGTCTTAAGTCCCAGTGATACACCCGGTTACTCTTCTCTCCACAGTTTGAAGTGTTGTTGTGTCTTTTTTGTTGCACGTTTGTCCTGCTGTGTGCTCTTCCCAAACCAGGCACTAATACTTCCTTTTTAAATACTCTGAATGGTGGATGTGTAGAAGTTCTTTAACAATTGTGTGGTCACCCTGAAATCCCCAAAGACTCTAAACTTATAAAGATGTTGTCATGCCTTCTTTATGAAGGTGTAAATGTGTTTGGACTGAGATATCTGAAATTGTTCAACCTCTTCAAACTGAGTGCTGTTAACACTGAGGGGGTGGCAGTGTCTGTGCTCTTTTCTTAGTCTCAATGCAACCATATCAAAAGTCATAAACTTGATGAGCAATATACAGATTTTTCAGAACAGATTTAAAAATCTGTTGTTACAACAAAATCTTCTTCTTAAGTAATCTTGGAATATAATAATGTTTGGAATATAATAGTGTTAGGTTTTTTGTGACCATTCATTTTGAGCAGTGTTTATTATTCAGCCACAGAATATAAAATGTCAGTGAATACATTTATCTCATGCTCATGCTAAAATAAAGTGAAACACATATAGTAAGTAGTTCATGTTGATTCTTTAAAATTCCAATGATGAAATCTTTCCAAACCAAATTCTCTCCTCACTCCTTAATTGTTGTAATTTTATGGGAAATCCCCCTCTGCTGCAAATTCTTACACTTAAAAGCAAACAGTGTATGCTGTATGTGTAGATACAAGCAGCATCCTGGTGATCATAGTGATCAGAAGTCCTAAAAGGACAACAGACATGGCAAAGAAGTTAAGGGTCCCCTAAAGGGTTAAGGGCTTAAATATAAAAATGAAAAAAAAATGAGGCAATATTTGCATTATGTACTCTCTATAAAGTTAAAAACTAAAATGAAGCATCATAGAAGTATATATACTTATAGAAAAAGTAAAGCTAAGAACTGCAGATAATTTAAATAACTTTGATCATGAAGATATAGCTACAGTGCCCTCTATTCTTTTTGAGGCCAAGACACAGTTTTACTGGATATACTCCCCTGATCCACAGGTTAACATTACAAATCAGTCAATTTAGTATTAAATATAAAGTGCACATGGCAGATTTTAATTTAAGTGTAATTGCATACATTTTGGTCACCACATGTAGAAATGACAACACACGTAGGAGCTGAAGATGGCTACATTAGTGGCTTGTAGAGCTTCACCAGAAAATATACTCAGCACCTGCTGATATCTATAAATCACAGACTTCAAGCAGTAATTGCATGCAAGGAATATGCAACAAAGTACTAAATATGCCTTCTTTAATGTACCTACCACTGATATGTCCCAAAACATTATGGTGCCCTAAAACGTGGGAACTATGTAGAAAAAGTGTTGTCATTTCTACATGGTGAGACTGAAACGTATGCAAATACAGTGGAACCTTGGGTACAAATCGGGTTACGACCAAAACGTTCGCCAAACTTTTGCATCTGTTCACGACCACACACACAGGTGACGAACAAGCCAGTTTCCCTTCCGGTTCATACGCACCAATGATTTCCGCACATGTTCAGTCTCTACCTGTGCATTTCCTGTGCAGCGAGCAAGTGAGCGAGAGAGAGAGAGAGAGAGCGCAAGTGAGTGAGCGAGAGAGAGCACGAGAAGGCAGTTAAAGAATGCACCCGGCTTGTTTTTAAAGAGACTGCAAGGTTAATTTTCTCTGTTCAAGGTTTTCTCAGTGTTAGGGTTTTTTACATTTAGTTGGTATATGGTATAATTAACTATTTTTGTTCTTAAAAATCTTTAAAAAAAATATTTACATACAGTTCGTATGGTCCAGAACAGATTAATTGTATTTACATACAATCCTATTGGAGAAATTACGTACTTCGGGTCACGACCAAATCGGGTTGTGACCAGAGTTGTGGAATGAATTACAGTCGTGACCTGAGGTTCCACTCTATGCTTAAATTAAAGTGTGCACTGTGCACTTTAATTACATCAAAGTTGTTTGATTTGTAATTTTAAACTGTGGAGCATAGGGGTAAATTAAGGGCAAAAATGTGTCTTTGTCCCAAACATTATGGAGGGCATTGTAGTTTAAATTTCATAATGATTTTATAATATTTCTTCAAACTGAGAACTGCAAATATTTCAGACCACTTCTACCTGCCAGTCTGGATGAAAGTTGCTACCTGACTTAATATTGTTCAAAATTGTGAACCTGATACAATTTCATATACAATGTCAGTCAAATTTGTTTTACAGTTTTTCTTGATCATTTTGATGCAATTCTCACATCAGGAAAGTCATTCTCATCACTCTTAGTACATTTCTCAAAACAGTTAAGGCATTTCTCATAATACAGACTTGCCTGTGCAAAAGGCACTAAAACAATCCAAACCTTTTTCACGTGTGTTAAAACATGCAAAGTCAGTCTATTACTTCAACACTGTGACCAATGAATACAAACCTTTTACCACTGTTTAAAAATTTAGACACCAAATGCTTTTACACTTTTATCAAAACCTTACTTACTTTGAATGGAGTCCTGCAAAAATGTAGGTCTAAGGCAGAGTGAAATAATATTCACACACAAAAATTAAATGTGAAGGAATAATTTGAAACTTCAAGCAATATAACTGCTGAAACTGACAAAAGCCAAATGATACACATGAAAGTATATGCATCAGAAAATAGACAAAGAAAAAATATTCAAACTTAAAACGTAAAAGAATATTTGAATTTCTTCCTTTATTCAACATGTATAAGACTTCACACCCTAAAGCCTTAGGGTACTTTCCTATAAGGAAATAAAATTATTAATCATTTAAAACAGTTGCTGAAAATGAATTTCAAAAGAACAGAAAAGTGATTTGTAAGCTGTTTGTAAGAGCTCCAACATTTAGTTCTGATTCATATTAAGCTTTCAACAAGTGCAATCTTGAAATTTTATTTTCATTTTCTGAGTATGAAAGCTTTACCAACATGGATGATACAAATGCTCAAAACAGCAGACTTACAGTAAGTACATAGAATAATGTGGATCATCTGATATACAGTTTAACACTAGAATCCCTGTCGATCAGCACTAGAATCCCTGTCGATCAGCACCGGCAGCAGACAGCCTGCTATCCCATCCATCCACACATACACGTACATAAAGTTCTCCCAGCTGAAGTCTATTTATCTGTGTGTGAGTTGCCTTGAAATTTATAGGGTAAATAATATATCGGTATTTGGAACAGTTTCTGTAGCCGAGGATCAGACCGCCAAGGTCCCCGCCTTCGGCCACCACCCAACTCACACTGCACCCAACCTCCTTGGCCCCTTCCATAGGTGGTGAGCCCATGGGGAGGAGGACCCACGTTACCTCTTCGGGCTGTGCCTGGCCGAGCCCCATGGGTGCAGGCCCGGCCACCAGGCGCTCGCCATCGAGCCCCACCTCCAGGCCTGGCTCCAGAGGGGCCCCGGTGACCAGCGTCGGGCAAGGGAAAGCGTTGTCCAAAGTTTTGCTCTTCATCGGAGGTTTGTTGAACGCTCTTTGTCTCATCCCTCACCTAGGACCAGTTTGCCTTGGTGGCCCTACCAGGGGCATAAAGCCCCGGACAACATAGCTCCTAGGATCATTGGGACACGCAAACCCCTCCACCACGATAAGGTGACGGAAGAGGATGGATGGATGGATGGATGGTATTTGGAACACATGCATTTAATCTAGGGCGGCATGGTGGCGCAGTGGTAGCAATGCTGCCTCGCAATAAGAAGACCTGGGTTCGCTTCCTGGGTCCTCTTTGTGTGGAGTTTGCATGTCCTCCTCCGGGTGCTCCAGTTTCCTCCTGTAGTCCAAAGACATGCAGGTTAGGTGCATTGTCACTAGTGTGTGCTTGGCATGTGTGTGTGCCCTGCGGTGGGCTGGTGCCCTGCCCAGGATTTGTTCCTGCGTTGAGCCCTGTGTTGGCTGGGTTTGGCACCAGAAGATCCCCATGACCCTGTGTTAGGATATAGCAGGTTGGATAATGACTGACTGACATCTGATCTACAATCATCTGTGTAAATGTAGGATGACAGGAAATGCAAGGCAAGAAATGTTGAACACATTACTAGAACAGAAACTTTTTTCATGTCCTAATAATTGGCCAAATACTGACGTCAAGTGTATAATGAGTGAAGACTAAACTACAAATATCAAATAAA
The DNA here is from genome assembly GCF_016835505.1 of Polypterus senegalus. Classification (NCBI taxonomy): domain Eukaryota; kingdom Metazoa; phylum Chordata; class Cladistia; order Polypteriformes; family Polypteridae; genus Polypterus; species Polypterus senegalus. The sequence continues at coordinate 100,474,617 of NC_053160.1, forward strand.
CACTTTCACAAAAGACACAGATATAAGTGCGCTTTTTTCAAGAAATTAACCAAAGTAAAAGAAATAAAAGGGTACGATACAAACACTCACACCCTCATATATGTCTGTTTGGCTGGTGTAGCGGTAAGAACTACTGTCTCCAAGTCAAAAGGTGGCAGGTTTGATCCTGAGGCTTTCACCTATTAACTGTTTTGAGTAGTGAGCAGCTATTTATTACTACTATTATAGAATAAAAACATTCATTTGATTTATTTCAGTCTGTAACAGCCAGTGTAAATTTTTGGTACTTGTAAAAGTTAGCTTTTTGTTTCATTATTCACTTTTATTCTCTCGGTCACATTCATGATTCCCCTGATCTGATGCTGTTAGTTTTTAAGTAAAATAACAAAGTACATGTGTAACGCTACTTCAGTACGCGAATGACTTTACCTGCGGGTGGAAGCTCCTGCCGCACTTTACGCAACTGTTGTTATGGTTCTGTCTTTGTCCAGAAACAGCTCCATAAGCTTTATGACCTTAGTCTTGGCAAGACTTTCTCCCGTGGGACAACTGGGTTTTTTTCTTGAATAAGTAGGGGCATTGCACATGTACTTTGTCAGTATGCCCGTGTCAAACACACGCAAGAAGCTCTGCAGTCTACTTGTGACTTTACACTGTAGGAAGATAAGTAAATAAATCAAGGTAAATAATATTCAATCTGGCTTTTATACAGGGTGACACAGAAAAATGGGAACTTTTGAAAAACCCAATAAAAATAGAAGAAATCCAACAAAAAGATTTTATTGACAGCAATTGAACCACTACAACTTGCCTTTTAAGAGACAGTAATTCAAATTATCAATGTCTGAAAATTATGTCCTGTAGATACAATACAATACAATACAGTTTATTTTTGTATAGCCCAAAATCACACAGGAAGTGCCGCAATGGGCTTTAACAGGCCCTGCCTTTTGACAGCCCCCCAGCCTTGACTCTCTGAGAAGACAAGGAAAAACTCCCAATAAAACCTTGTAGGGAAAAATGGAAGAAACCTCGGGAAAGGCAGTTCAAAGAGAGACCCCTTTCCAGGTAGGTTGGGCGTGCAGTGGGTGTCAAAAGTAGGGGGTCAATACAATACAATATACACAACAGAACAATTCCTTAAGACAGCATAATAAAAATTTTAGAATTACGGTTTAACAGTAGATGATATGACATAATTAGGTTTGGATATTTTTAGTGTCCTGGAGACCTCATCCATCTAGCTGCATCTCCATTTGGCCATGCCACGGCTGAAACGTTGCTCCGATGAAAGGACCCCTCTTTCCCATGATTCCTGTGATCCTCCATCAGGGATGACTTTACCATAGGCAGGAAAACAACTTGGCAGGTGGGCTGTGGCACCAATGGCCACATTTGGGTACCGAGAAAAGAAACAGAATAGGTGAGGGTTAGTATTCAAATATAATTATTCATGTTACTTATGTTATAGTGCTAATGACTAACAACAGAGATGCAGTGTGTACAGTTAATCAGCAGCTCTAGTCAGGATATGCTAAACTGAAGTAGTGAGTCTTCAGCCGGGATTTAAAGGCTGAGACCGAGGGGGCATCTCTTATGGAAGCAGGAAGACCATTCCACAGTTTAGATGGTGTCCTCCTGTACGTATGCATTCTTCCAATCTGCTGTTGAGGTTCCCCATTGATCGCTGCAATATCTCAGCTGGGATACCACGAATTTCGTCTTGAATTCTTTGTTTCAATTCATTCAGTGTCCTTGGCCAAGTCGTGTAGACCCGACTCTTAAGGTAGGCCCACAAGAAAAAATCACAAATGGACAAATCCGGTGACCTTGAGGGCCAGGGAATGTCACGTAATCTTGAGATGACACGGTTATTGAACAATTCTCGCACAGTTGCCATTGATTGCCTTGCAATTGATTACTAAATTACTAAATGGCGAGATTGTTTACAGCTCAAGGTCCCTGTTCCGCAGTGCTGCCAACTGTACATGGCTGCCACTACGCATTTCAAAAGTTACCGTTTTTCTGTGTCCATCCATCAATCCATCCTCTTCCGCTTATCCGAGGTTGGGTCGCGGGGGTAGCAGCTTAAGCAGAGAGGCCCAGACTTCCCTCTCCCCGGCCACTTCTTCCAGCTCTTCCGGGAGAATCCCAAGGCGTTCCCAGGCCAGCCGGGAAACATAGTCCCTCCAGCGTGTCCTGGGTCTTCCACGGGGCCTCCTCCCGGTTGGACGTGCCCGGAACACCTCACCAGGGAGGCGTCCAGGAGGCATCCTGATCAGATGCCCGAGCCACCTCATCTGACTCCTCTCGATGCGGAGGAGCAGCGGCTCTACTCTGAGCCCCTCCCGGATGACTGAGCTTCTCACCCTATCTTTAAGGGAAAGCCCAGACACCCTGCGGAGGAAACTCATTTCAGCCACTTGTATTCGCGATCTCGTTCTTTCGGTCACTACCCATAGCTCATGACCATAGGTGAGGGTAGGAGCGTAGATCGACTGGTAAATTGAGAGCTTTGCCTTACGGCTCAGCTCCTTTTTCACCACGACAGACCGATGCAGAGCCCGCATCACTGCGGATGCCGCACCGATCCGCCTGTCGATCTCACGCTCCATTCTTCCCTCACTTGTGAACAAGACCCCGAGATACTTGAACTCCTCCACTTGAGGCAGGATCTCTCCCCAACCCTGAGAGGGCACTCCACCCTTTTCGGCTGAGGACCATGCTCGGATTTGGAGGTGCTGATTCTCATCCCAGCCGCTTCACACTCAGCTGCGAACCGATCCAGAGAGAGCTGAAGATCACGGCCTGATGAAGCAAACAGGACAACATCATCTGCAAAAAGCAGTGACCCAATCCAGAGTCCACCAAACCGGACCTCTTCAGCACCCTGGCTGCACCTAGAAATTCTGTCCATAAAAGTTACGAACAGAATCAGTAACAAAGGGCATCCCTGGCGGAGTCCAACTCTCACTGGAAACTGGTTCGACTTACTGCCAGCAATGCGGACCAAGCTCTGACACCAGTTGTACAGAGACCCAACAGCCCTTATTAGGGGTCCGGTACCCCATACTCCCGGAGCACCCCCCACAGGATTCCCCAAGGGACATGGTCAAACGCCTTTTCCAAGTCCACAAAACACATGTAGACTGGTTGGGCAAACTCCCATGCACCCTCCAGGACCCTGCTAAGGGTGTAGAGCTGGTCCACTGTTCCATGACCAGGATGAAAACCACACTGTTCCTCCTGAATTTGAGGTTTGATGGACCCTCCTCTCCAGGACCCCCAAATAGACTTTTTCAGGGAGGCTGAGGAGTGTGATCCCTCTGTAGTTGGAACACACCCTCCGGTCCCCTTCTTAAAGAGGGCGACCACCATCCCGGTCTGCCAATCCAGAGGCACTGTCCCCGATGTCCATATGATGTTGCAGAGGTGTGTCAATGAAGACAGTCCAGTCTTGAGGAACTCTGGGCGTATCTCATCCACCACTGGGGCCCTGCCACCAAGGGGTTTTTTGACCACCTCAGTGACCTCAGTCCCAGAGATGGGGGAGCCCACCTCTGAGTCCCCAGGCTCTGCTTCCTCATTGGAAGGCATGTTAATGGGATTGAGGAGGTCTTCGAAGTACTCCCCCACCAACCCACAACGTCTCGAGTCGAAGTCAGCAGCGCACCATCCCCACCCATATACAGTGTTGACACTGCACTGCTTCCCCCTCCTGAGACACCGGATGTTAGACCAGAATCTTCTCGAAGCCGTCCGAAAGTCATTCTCCATCGCCTCCCCAAACTCCTCCCACGCCTGAGTATTTGCCTCAGCAACCACCAAAGCCACATTCTGCTTGGCCTAACGGTTCCTATTAGCTGCCTCCAGAGTCCCACAGGACAAAAGGGTCCTGTAGGACACCTTCTTCGGCTTGACGGCATTCCTCACCCCCAGTGTCCACCAACGGGTTCCGGGATTGCCGCCACGACAGGCACCGACCACTTTACAGCCACAGCTCCAGTCAGCTGCCTCAACAATAGAGGCACGGAACATGGCCCATTCGGATTCAATGTCCTCCACCTCTCTCGGGACGTGGTCGAAGTTCTGCTGGAGGTGGGAGCTGAAGCTGCTTCTGACAGGGGACTCTGTCAGACATTCCCAGCAGACCCTCACAATACGTTTGGGCCTACCAGGCCTGACTGGCATCCTCCCCCACCATCGAAGCCAACTCACCACGAGGTGGTGATCAGTTGACAGTTCTGCCCCTCTCTTCACCTGAGTGTCCAAGACATGTGGCTGCAAGTCCAATGACACAACCACGAAGCTGATCATCGAACTGAGGCCTAGGGTGTCCTGGTGCCAAGTGCCCATATGAACACCCCTATGCTTGAACATGGTGTTCATTATGGACAATCTGTGATGAGCACAGAAGTCCAATAACAAAACACCACTCGGGTTCAGATCGGAGGGTCCATTCCTCCCAATCATGCCCTTCCAGGTCTCACTGTCATTGCCCAATGTGAGCATTGAAGTCTCCCAGCAGAACGAGGGAGTCCCCAGAAGGTATGCCCCCTCCAGGGACTCCAAAAAATTGGTGGATACTCCAAACTGCCAGTCGGCGCATATGCACAAAGAACAGTTAGGACCCGTCCCCCCACCCAAAGGAGGAGGGAGGCTACCCTCTCGTCCACCAGGGTAAACCCCAATGAACAAGCTTCAAGTCGGGGGGCAATAAGTATGCCCACACCCGCTTGGCGCCTTTCACCGGGGGCAACTCCAGAGTGGTAGAGAGTCCAGCCCCTCTCAAGGAGATTAGTTTCCTGAGTCCAAGCTGTGCGTCGAAGTGAGCCCGCCTATATCTAGCCGGAACCTCTCAACCTCGCGCACTAGCTCAAGCTCCTTCCCCTTCAGAGAGGTGACATTCCACGTCCTAAGAGCCAGCTTCTGTAGCCGAGGATCAGACCACCAGGTCCCCGCCTTCGGCCACCACCCAATTCACACTTCACCCAACCTCCTTGGCCCTCCCATAGGTGGTGAACCCATGGGAAGGGGGACCCACGTTGCCTCTACAGGATTTAACCGACCGAGCCTCATGGGTGCAGGCCCGGCCACCAGGCGCTCGCCATTGAGCCCCACCTCCAGGCCTGGCTCCAGAGGGGGGCCCTGGTGACCAGTGTCCTGGTGAGGGAAAACGCCATTCAAAATTTTTATTCTTCATAGGAGGTTTGATGAACCGCTCTTTGTCTCATCCCTTGCCTAGGACCAGCTTGCCTTGGGTGACCCTACTAGGGGCATAAAGCTCCGGACAACAGAGCTCCTAGGATCATTGGGACACGCAAACCCCTCCACCCCGATAAGGTGGCAGTTCGAGGAGGGGTTTATAACCTTTAATGAATATAAAATTAATAACATTCCAAATTTCAATGTCATCTCACAAATTACATAATGCAGTGCAAAACCCTGTCTGCATGTGTGCGCACAAACATATTCATTTTAACTTTATAATAGCGTATGAAATCATAACTTTTTAAAAGTACTTGAGTGTTGGCTTCATCCAAGGTGCCTTAGAACATGTAAGATATAATAGGTTACATTTCATTTGTTTTTCTGGTTCAAATAACTTGATCATGGTCACAGTAGCAGGATTTGGAACTGCAATTTCAAGGTTTTGAAGGCCAAAGCCTTAACCACTACACCACTCTGGCTAGCATGAAACAGAAATCTACCACTTGCATCTTAAACTCCTTCCTTAAACTCCTGTTGTCTCAGCAGCCCTTAATGGATTTAAAGAGTCAGTTGTGAAAAAGCTACACCAAAATATTCTTAATATTTATTGACCTATTTCAAATGTACTTTTCTCCCTAGAGTACTTGAAAAAGTAGTTGCCACAGAGCTTCAGTCTTACATTACACAACACAATTTAATTGAGAAGTTCCAGTCTGATCAAAGTACATGAATGGCACTAAATTTTAATATTTCCCGATAAAGGAAAGATGACACTCAGTTATACCTTTGTTTGACAAAAAAAAGTTTGTTTCTCGTGTAGAGTCTTTAATTAATTTGTGTGTGGCAACTATATGTTTTTGAATAAAGAAACAACAAAAATATTATTAACTGTGGGAATTATGCAAACAGTAAAAACACCTTGTCATATTTTAAATCTGTAGGTCTAAACATCATTTTACCAAATAGGCATACTAAATAGACTTTTTACACCATTCTGAATTTTAAAATACACATTACAAAACAATATATAAACTGTTATCTCCAACTTCAAATAATGGCTTACAAATATAGAGGATACTGATAAATTAATTCATGCATTGGTTTCTAGCAAGATTCACTGCTGCAATGCATTATTCACTGGTTGTTCAAACTGTTCAATGTAGGCCCGTAAGTTAATTTAAAATAAAGTTTCAAGAATCATTACAAAAACTAGAAAGTTTGATCATTAAAAGTTTCTTCTTAAGCCTTCACATTAGCTTCCAGTTAAGTTTATAGTTGTCTTCAAAATCCTTCTTTGTACATATAAAGTTTTAAATAACCTAGGCCAGTGATGGGGAACCATTTAGAAACCAAGTGCCCAAACTGCAATCCAAAACCCACTTATTTATCGCAAAGTGCCAACATGGCAATTTACCTGAATACCACCTAAAACTGAACACCAGCATAACCAAGGAGCTGGTGGTGGATTTTAGGAGGCCCAGGCCCCTCATGGACCCCGTGATCATCAGAGGCGAGTGTGTGCAGAGGGTACAGACCTATAAATACCTGGGAGTGCAGCTGGATGGTAAATTGGACTGGACTGCCAATACTGATGCTCTGTCTGTCTATCTACTGAGCTTTTAGTTTAGAAAAGCCACTCATACATTAACATCTTTTGTCTTAAAAGAAAAACATAATAGCGGAGCTTTCAATGATACAAACAACTTTTTGTTGAAAGGTAAAAGTTTACATTCGGTATGCTTTTGAACAATTAATGTGCTTTTTGCTGTTGTATGCATGCTGATAATTTGTCTAACCTTGGCTCATACTTTGTAAGTCTGAGAGCAACACATGCAGCACTCAGGTCATCTGTTAGTCTGTTTCTGGTGTCAGATTTGATTTAATTCAAAGCTGAAAACAGCTGCGCACAAGCATAAGATGTTCCAAACAAAGTAAGGAAAGCAATCTCAAGTGCCTTCATTGACTTAAGATTATTTGGCAGAGAATTCCACACTTTAAGGATTTCATTTTCATAACTAACTGTGCTGTCCTTTATCATCCCTTTGATCCTCTCAAGTGTTTCACGCAGGTCTTCCCTATTAAGCTCCGCCCCCAAAGCTTCCATTATATATTACGGGGTCGTGGATCAGGTGTGGCGATTAGCAACTCCGGCAATAATTACAGATGCGGACGACTCCTCACCTGTGCGCTTAAGCGAGGACTGCCTGCATCAAAAAGCTCCCGGAAACCGCTCCGGCCACTCTACCATAACCCTCATTAAGCCGCGAGTGCGGCAATTATCTGTTAAAACTGGCCTTTTCAATTTTGGGCTGTGGACCCGCTATACCGCATCCATTCCAACCTCACCACGGGAATCACAGACTCAAAAGGCTGCAGTCCGTGCCGCACCCTCAAGCAGCATGTGTGCCGCCCGCCTTACCCCAGACAGGAGAGGAAGGAAGCGCTCCCATTGGGCTGCTGGGCAGAGGGGCGGGTGGTGTGAGAAAAGTCCTCCAGCGCGCATGAAGAGGGGGAACGGTGAGGGGAGCAGCCCGGCCCCGCATTCCTCTGGCTTTATAGTAACGAACTCTGTGCTCGGGCGACGGCGCGCGTGCCCACTGAGAGGGCTCTGAGTGCCCTCTTTGGCACGCGTGCCATAGGTTCGCCACCACTGACCTAGGCCTACTGATTGAAGTGAACTGATCATTACTTACAAACACATTAAGATCTGAAGATGCCAGCTTACTGTAGATTCCAATGATTATTAAGACAACAGTGGAAGGTTGAGTCTTTATTTACAGGGCTCCAGACGTGTGGAATGGTCTGCCTGCTTGGAAAAGAGATGCTCCTCTGGTCTCGACCTTTACATGGAAAACTGATTAGAGCTGCTGATTAGCTGTACTTATTGAATTTCTGTTTCTATTTATTTGTATAAGAATATAATCATGCAATGGACCTTAAAAACTCTAGGTCACCACAGATTTGAAATGAAAATGTCGGAATTTAATTGTATCTGGCCCCTTACCAAGATTATATAGAGGGGATGTGATTTATAGTAGATTGCATTCCCTTCACTGTTGGCTAGAAACCTGGTGTGTAAATAAAAGCATAGCGTTTGTGAACAATTGGGATGATTTTTGGGAAAGGCCTGGATTTTTCAAAAGAGATGGTCTTCATCCTAACTGGAGGGGATCTTATGTATTATCCCAAAATATGGCAGCAAAACTGCCTGGCTGACTGATTAGAGCACCATCCAGGCCGCAGTCATGTGATCTTAAATCACAGTCTGTTGTTTATCACACCTTTTACTATCCCAAAGCTGTTACCCATAATCCCTGTTGTGGGGCATCCAGTAAATTTAATCTTGATGCAAACTTTAAATTACCTGATAACCAAAAAATAAGGTGTATTTTTAGACCAAGGGATAAAGCCAGACCCTCCACTAGGGGCATCTGTAATAGAAATTTACTTCAAATTTAAACAAAAAATATATCAACACGTCAGAAAAAAGCATGCAGTTTTAAATGCTGCTTATGGAACATTCGCTCTCTTGGCAGTAAAGCTGTTTTGGTAAATGATATTATATTATCACTGAAACCTGGCTTAGTAAATGTGACACTGTTCCCCTAGCTGAGGTGTCACCAGATGGATACTTGTGTTCCTTCATAAGTCATAAGTTATACGAGATTCTGGTCGAGGAGGAGGCCTTGGAATAATTCATTGTAACAAAATGCAAATCACATCTAAAAATTTAGGTGACTTTACATCCTTTGAAGCATTCATGTTAAATATTAAAACAGATTCCAACATAATTATAGAGCTAGTCTACAGACCACCAGGGCCATTTATATTGTTCATGACTGAATTTAGCAAGCTTTTATGTGATTTGGCTATAAATTATGATCATGCAGTATTAATGAGGTATTTTAATGTACACATTGATGTGAAAACTGACACTTTTAGCAAATGTTTTACTTATTTTTTTAATTCAGTAGGATTTTGTCAGATTGTCCAACTCATAATTATAACCATACATTAGGTTTGATTATAACTTACAAAGTTGAAATTCAAACTTTAAATATTACTTCATTAAATGAAGTTATTTCTGATCACTACTTAATTACATTTGATTTAGTCCTGCCCTTGCCAACGCACTCACAGATTAAAACAAAGACAGTGAGACATCTAGATTGTAATTCTGCTTCAAAATTTATAGATACTTTGAGTAAATTGAGTGTAATTGTGGAAAACCATTTAGATCAGTTAACATCAAATGTAAACATGGAAAACAATTTAGATCATCTAACATCACATTATAATGTGACCTTGAGAGATGCTCTGGACACAATGGCTCTCCTTAAAATAAAAGTGCAAAGCACATAGAAATGGGCGGCACTGTGATGCAGTGGTAGCGCTGCTGCCTTGCAGTTTGGAGACCCGGTTTGCTTCCTGGGTCCTCCCTGCATGGAGTTTGCATGTTCTCCTTGTGTTGGCGTGGGTTTCCTCTGGGTGCTCCGGTTTCCTACCAACAGTCCAAAGACATGCAGGTTAGGTGCATTGGTGATTCTAAATTGTCCCTAGTGTGTTTGTGTGTGTGTGTGTGTGCCCTGCGGTGGGATGGCGGAATGCCCGGAGTTTTTTTCCTGCCTTGTGCACTGTGTTAGCTGGGATTGGCTCCAGCAGATCCCCCGTGACCCTGTAGTTAGGATATAGTGGGTTGGATAATGGATGGATGGATGTGTATTGTATTGTATTGCCCCCCTACCCATTCTTTTTGAAACTCACTGCAAGCTCAACCTACCTGGAAAGGGGTCTCTTTTTGAACTGCCTTTCCCAAGGTTTCTTCCATTTTTTCCCTACAAGGGTTTTTTGGGAGTTTTTCCTTTCTCTCTTCTTAGAGAGTCAAGGCTGGGTGGCTGTCAAGAGGCAGGGCCTGTTAAAGCCCATTGCGATACTTCTTGTGTGATTTTGGGCTATACAAAAATAAATTGTATTGTATTGTAGTGTACTTGCGTACATGCAAAGGACTATACTTAATCTAGTAGGATGAGATCTTAAGGCAAAGATTAACCCAATACTGCAACACTTGCAAACAACTACTAATCCAAATAAATCAACTGCAAGAGAAGAAAAAACACTTAGATCTGGAATATATAATTACACAAAACATTTTAGATTAACTGCAAAACAAATACATAAACAAACCCATGCATGAAAATTATTTATATGGAGTTCCAAACAAGTCCAGTATGCCAAAAGCTGATGTTCAGTCCAGATGCTGGTTAACATTCCCTTGGTAAAAGTTTCCCCCAAAACAATAACAAGCAGTCCTACCAGCAAACCTCAAAGTATGTTTATGCTTCAGAGGCGAAACTCCTCCATAGGATAAGCAAAACTGAGCAGAGTAGGTACTCTACTGTTCTTCACTGTATAATTGGATTTTTGGCTCTGAAGTAATGTTTTCTTGTTGGGAAATCTTGGCTTATTGCTGTACATATAAATAAGCAAATCAAACTAAACAAAAAGTGTCCCCAACAGCCTTCGACATGGATTTATATAACAAAAGAAATAAACAAACAAACAAGCTACAATACCCACAAAGTTCCTCTGCATCTCACAACTACCTGCTTAAAGACTAGCCCCAAAATACTTTGGAATCTACTTCAGTTTAACAGAAAACACAAACTTTACATGGAAAATACTGAACACAAAAAATAAATCTATGCATTACAATAACTACAAAATGTTACTGAGCCTGCTGTTGCATTTGGTACCACTGCCATACTGCCAAGTTGTTTTCCTGTTAATAAGAAAGATAACACAAAAATTATGAGGCTTAGAATTCAGAATGAATTCAAGGTTGAAACAGATTTTTCTGTCTTTTTCGACTGACACATACCTATAAAATATAATACCCAGAAGGTGGTGAGTGGCCATTTGGCCTAGGTTTGGAAAATTGTTACTATGTTACTATGTGTCTATGCCTTTACACTATAACCGATCCTAGAGCCCACATGGGTTGATTTTCTCCAGATATATTGCTGACAGGTGTTTTTTTATTTTCCTCCCATCTGTTGTCAACTGGACATATCTCATTGGTTATATGAGGGGTGGGCAATGTTGATCCTGGAGAGCCACAGTGGCTACAGATGTTCATTCCAACCCAACTGCTTAATTAGAAACCAATACTTGCCAATCTTCAGCTTGTAGTGAGAGAGACAGAGAAAAGCAAACAATCAAGCACCGCGCGGGAAGCATATCATATATCATTGAGGAGTTTTAGTTAATATGTAATACATGCTCTGATTGGGTAGCTTCTAAGCCATCCGCCAATAGCAGCCCTTGTATGAAATCAACTGGGCAAACAAACTGAGGAAGCATGTACCATAAATTAAAAGACACATTGTCCTCAGAAATCCGCGGACCAGCGAAAAATCCGTGATATATATTTAGATATGCTTACATTTAAAATCCGCGATGGAGTGAAGCCGATATAGCGAGGGATCACTGTACATCTGATCGCTAACTAGCAAAATACCGCACTTCGCAGCGGCGAAGTACTGCCTTAAAATTTTTATTAAGAAGAAAATTAAACCTTTTTAAACTGAGGGAAAATATGCCAATAATTATTTGTTAAGGATCTCTTTGTATACCACGTTGTCAGTTCGGCCCTCCGAGTTGTAATATGACCAAGCTGTGCGCTGAGCTTACTCTTGAGCATGCAACTTACAGTTGGCCATGTGAACAGTAATCTTGTCTGAAATCTCACAGCTTGGATTGCTGCTGTCGTAATCAGTTTGAGTTTCATAGTTTGATTCAATTACGACAGTATTTGCAGGACTTGTGTTGAAGTGACATTCGGCATCTGTCAAGAGTTGTAAGCATAAAACTGGTTTCATCGATAACTTCACATCCAGCTTTTGAGAGTTTAAACATTCATAAACATCAAATTGTCCACTACTGAAATCGTCACCTATGAATCTAAGATGTTTAAAAGGCATTGCCGGTTGTGGAAAGGTGTAAAATATTTGGCCATTTCGGTACACTTGAAAGCAACAACCGAACAATTCAGCGGTAGCCATCAACTCACATGCAGAACCATAGGTGAAGGGCTTATGCATTTCACTCTTATAGTGCTCCTGTGTAGTATAATTATCTCCTGTACCGTCATCAGTCCACACCTTGAACCTGCCCCAGTCATTCAATACATAAGACACAATGTTCCTCCGGATATCAAGAGTGAGCCTGCAATATGTAACAAAGAGAATGGAAAAGGCAGTTGCCATCTCCGGGCATGGGAACCACTCGGTAAGTGACAGTTCTTTGATCGATGGTGATCACCTCAATAGACATGTTAATGGGGGTACGGTTGGAATGATAAAGGAAATGGGTACCTGAACAATGTAAAGTAAGTCTAAAATACCTACACAATAACTATAATCGTAATAAATGAATAATAAAACAGCGGAGAAGCCATGGATTAAATAAAAAGGCTGTAGTTATCAGCAGGGAGATGTAAATCCTGTGGCGAAGCAAGGAAGGGAATGTAGAGACTGGAGCGATGGACGGCCTTATATAGGCAGGAAGCCAACAACGTGGGAGGCGTTGGGATGGGGGACCCAATGCCGCCTCACACAGTGACCGAGCTGCAGGCTATGGACGTATATATGTACGTAAGTAAGATTCAGTTAGCGCTGGGAACCCGTGTACCAAATTTCTTGAAGATGGGCCCATAAGTAACAAAGACCGTTGAAAAGTTCAATGTGGCGGCCGACAGTGGCATCATACCACTGAAATAAGTACGTACAATGGTTTTGTGAAGATGGAGTCATGAATAAGAAAGTTCAACATGGCGGACGTTGTCGACTGTTATGACCATTATGTGAAGAATTTCGAAATGAAACCTGCTCAAGTTTTGTAAGTAAGCTGTAAGGAATGAGCCTGCCAATTTTCAGCCTTCTACCTACACGGGAAGTTGGAGAATTAGTGACATTGGAAAGTTCAATATGGCAGCTGACAGTGGCGTCATATCACCGAAATAAGTACGTACATTGGTTACGGTTAGCTCAGGGAAGCCGCCTACCAAATTTTGTGAAGATGGGGCCATAAATAAGAAAGTTCAACATGGCGGACGTTGTTGACTGTTATGACCGTTACGCATAGAATTTCGAAATGAAACCTGCTTAACTTTTGTAAGTAAGCTGTAAGGAATAAGCCTGCCAAATTTCAGCCTTCTACCTACACGGGAAGTTGGAGAATTAGTGATGAGTGAGTGAGTGAGTGAGTGAGTCAGTGAGGGCTTTGCCTTTTATTAGTATAGATAAGGAACCATTAAAACAGTGAATGTTTAAGATTGAAATAAGTAATTAAGGGTTGGGAACCTTAACAAACAAAACCGCTAAAATGAAGCAGAAAAATGTCACTTGAGCAATAAGTGCTTCATCAGAAATAATTGACATCTCATAAAGAAACTGGGCTGGAACAAAAACCTGCAGCCTCTGTGGCTCTCCAGGACCGACATTGCCCACCCCTGGGTTATACTAATGGCTATACATTGTTAGGATCATTTTATGTTAATGAAAGTGTTTTGTTTGCGTGTGTTTGAACTGATCTGAATCTTTATAAGTATGCAAAAAGTTGGCTGTGTTATCTCTGCATCAAGGACAGGTAGACATTGCCTCCCCCACCACCCAGCTACCAACAGGTGGCACAGTTGTGCAAAATTTTAAAACATAGCAAGGTAAGCAAGAGGAATTTTGAATATGAGATTCACAAGGAGGAGTAAAGACACATGCTGAGAGAGTTGCCTTCAAAGACTGAAAGTATAAAACTGGACAGGAAGTGAGAAAGCTGCCTAGAAAATAATGACAAGAGTTTGAGAAACAAGCTTTACGGGAACACGCTTGAGAAAATTGGGCCAGTAAAGAGAAGTTCACACAAGCAAATACAAAGAAAAGAAGCTAAAAAGTACAATTAGGGCAAGAGATAGCAAATATTTTTATATTACTCTATTTCCTGTCTTCGACAGGTATCATGGTTATTAGATATACAACTACACTCACCTCCTAAACAACAGAGCACAACCATGCCCGTCTAATGTCCCAGAAAACACAATATTAGTCACTTGAGAACAAAACTACAAACTATTTAAAACAGCATTGGAAAGCAACAAAGTTCCAGAAATTGCTGGAATAGAGCTTTTTATTGCAACTTGAAATCTCTCTCTCTCTCTATCTATCTATATATATATATATATATACTATTGGTCATAAGTTTTAGAAATGCACATAGTTTAATGTCTTAATGTTTCTTGAGCTCAAGGCACTGAACAAATAAAAAATGGCAAATAAAAAAAATATGTCATGGAGTCATTTAGTATACAAAATTTTATTAAAATTTTTGCTTCATCAAAGTAGCCACCTTTTGCTGATATTGAGAGCCAAACTGTGGTAACACTTTTAATTCAGAATGCCAAACACTCTGGGTAAATCAACAACCCTGCCTCTGGCAAAAGAACCCCACACAATCACACTTCCTCCTCCATGTTTGACAGTTGATGTACAAACTATAAACACCCTGCATGATGAACCAAAGAGTTCAAATTTTGATTCATCAGTACATAAGACTTTCTTACAGACTTCAGTAGGCCATAGTCTGTATTTCAATGACCTGTTTTGTCCTTTAAGGAGCGTCTTTCTTGCTGCCACTTTGCCTGTCAAACATTCTGCACAAGTCTCCTCTTTACAGCAGAAACTGAGACTTACTTTTTTGACCACTGTTAAGCTGCGTTTGAAGCTGTTGTGCTGTGATGCGCCTATCACATAAGCTGGTGACCCTCAAAATCTTGTCCTCTGATTGGGTTGTGACCCTGGGTTTGTCTGTTCTCTTCCTATTAGAGCTTTTTCCAGTTTATAATTGCCTTTGGATTTAGTAGTACACTGCACTCACTGACACTTTAATTTTTTTTGCAATTTCTCTTAATGAAAGACCTACATTTGTAAGGGTGATAATGCTCTGTTTCATTTCATTTGTTAAGTGCAGTTTTCTTTCCATTATCATTGGAACTTACAACTGTCCACAGTGTAATATTGTAGCACTTCATATGGTATAGTAATGCAGTCAGTGCCAACTCTGCTTTAAGGCAGAGAGTTTGTAAGTAATCAGCAGAAGTTGGGACACCTGTGCAAATTGTTTGCTTCAAATTGCAAGGCTTAATTTAGTAAGTGCTGTGTCTGCAAATGACAATCTCTGGGCTGCTTTTTTGCCACCTCCTGTCCAGACCCTTCAAGCAGTTTAGCATGTGTGTAAATGTGATGCTTTTGTGGTTGGTAGAATTGTGGCGTGGAAAGTGTGCCACCACAGAAAAAAAGGGTGGAAAACACTGCTTTACCTACACCTTTGTTTCTGTCACGCTAAACAAATGATCTACATAGTTGCTATCTAGCTTAAAAACGGAAACCATACATTACTTGGAAGGTTATGTTGCGTTACTGCAAATTTGAATCATGGGTAGGGATAAGGATTACACTTCCATTTTGTATAATTTTGACATGATAGTAGGGCAGTCAGCACTGTAAGCTGGCTGGCAGATTGGTGAAATAAATACAGAGGTACTACAGACTTATTTTGGATTTAGTGCCAGTCAAGGATAACTTATTTAGGAATTATGTAATATGATACTAATTTGATCCTCTTGCAGAAATATGAAATATAAAAAAAGCATTATTTTTACCTTCACAAATTTTCTCTAAAATTGTACTAGGACTGCCATAAACCCCCCTTCTCACCCCCTTTCCTCCCACTCCTCTGCACCTATGTCAGTATGTATAAATCAAGAAAATGAACACCAGTGCTGCATACTGACATGTGGCATATCGCTGTGAACCTCAAATAATCTGAAATTTTAAACCTTTAAATAAAAAATTTATTTCATAAAATTTTTAAAAGTAGTATATAAAGTACTGGATGTGTATGTAGGGTAGTATACAAATATGGTACTGGATGTGTATGAATGAAAAATAAATTAAAAGCTGTATACCACATCTTTAAAAAGAGTGTTCATAAACAATAATACACTGTAGCTTTCCATATTGAAATACAGCTTGTAGTGGTGCTACTGGGGATTGAAACTTCAACTCCCAGAAGTCCGTGCAGCGGCTCTTATTGGTTATCTACTTAGGGTGCAGGGGCTGTTGGTTACAAAGAGGCCGGTGCGACATTTGAAAGGATTCCAGTGTTACCAAAAAGGGTAAAGCATTTTGTGTTTCATGCCTGAAGTTTCTGTCTGTCTAACTTCCGTTGTAATACCTGTGCTTTCTCATTTCTGTCCTGGATCATTTCTTGGTCAGGGTCTGGATTGTATACTGTCTGACTGTTATGTGAGGACTGTATGCGGATTTATGGTCATCGTGTGAAGAAAGGAGCACCCCTGAACCGTCCACCCGTCTTCACCATTCAGGAACTACCCGTAGGACTATCTTTACATTCCCCTTCAACATGCGCATCTCTGAACTATTTACCTTCATCTTTACATTACATCAGTTGCCTTTTTTGCATGGACTTTACTGTGTGTGGTTATTGTGGTTTGTTTTCGCGTTGATTGTACATCGCTGTAAGGGGAACTGGGGTGGGATCGTTGTTTTAATTTATTAGTAATACATTCTTTATTTGCTGTTTTTTGTGAGTGCGTGAGAGTCGGGCCAAGGCTGGGTGCGTCCCTGGAATCTCCATTAAAAAAATGAATAAATCACTGTGTCTTCGACGGTGTGAATCTTAGTGGCACCAGACCACTACAAGCTAAAAGGATAAAATGCCCAAACCCATTACAGCAAAAAACATTCTTTCTAAAGGTGAATACATAATATACATTATATTATATTAAACAAGTGGTTAGTCCACTTTTGTTCTAGAGAGCACCACACCATAGGTCAGAAAAATGGGGCATTCTGACCCAGTATAGAAGGAGGTCTATCGTTGTGCAGGAGAGCCACTGTGACACACCTGACTTAATGTTACATTGTTACCTTGCCAGACCAGCTGATAATTTTCTGTAACCCACATGTATGAGGATCCCAGAGGTATGAGGATAAGCTTAGAGGACAATAACAATGAGTTACTTATAAGAGAAAATTTTTTTTTCTTTAATTCTTAAAACGGTGCCAAATATGATGGGGGTTGGCACCAACACAACTACATGCTGGGCTAACTGCCATGTGGAATGTGAAAGAGGTGTGCCGACTTTTACAACAAATAATGTAGAGAAGATGCAGTGCAGAAAAAAGCCAAATAGTGCAAGACAAAAACATGTAATAATTTGCCAAATGTATATTTTGTTTTTCTACATTTTTATTCTTTAATTTTGGTAGTTATTATTTATGATTGCAACATACACTGAGACCCTGACTATCAGCAAGACCTTGGCAAGCAGTCACTGATAATTATAACTTTTGTATTTTTTTCTAGTCATCCAAATTTTTACTTGCTGTCTTCAGCTTATCCTAGTGGTCTCAATCACAACATAGGTACACTCATGTATACACACATTCATATTTAATTATCCATCCATCCATTATCCAACCTGCTGTATCCTAACTACAGGGTCACAGGGGTCTGCTGGAGCCAATCCCAGCCAACAGGTCACAAGGCAGGAAACAAACCCCAGGCAGGGCACCAGCCCACCGCAGGGCAAATTTAATTATGTATCCATCAATTTATTCATCCATCCATCCATTTTCCAACCCACTGAATCCGAACACTCGGTCACGGGGGTCTGCTGGAGCCAATCCCAGCCAACATAGGGTTCAAGGCCGGAAACAACCCCGGGCAGGGTGCCAGCCCACCACAGGGAGTATTTAATTATGTATCCATCAATTTATTATACTCACAAAATCTGACTTTAAAATACAAACAGCTGGAGTTTTTTTATTTTTCTTAGGCATCAGGTGCAATCTAGGAATCAACATTTTCTGGACCAATTTGCACTCACAAATTATTAAAATTACATGTGCACCTTTGTGATGTGGGGAAAAAAGCAATGTAGAAAAGTAAAAAACATGAAAACACACACAGAAATTGACTGGTCAGGCTTCTAGAGACTGCAACATAAGCCAAAGTGCCAGTCCAGATCCTGAGTCAATTCTGTATCATTTTGGGAGAAAAACACCCACTGACGCAGGAAGTACCTGTAACTGTAATACATGGGATAGGAATAAAACAGAGGGCTTTGGAGTTGTGAGGCAGAAGTGGGAGCCATTATGCACCTAATGTTTATTTTCTATTGGTATTTTTTAAAACCAAGGATGAAATTTGCATGTGTATGAATGTGCCGGATAAGTATTTACATGGAATACATAGTGACTGGATTGAAAGTGATATTTTTGCACTGTTTGGTCCTGTATGTGTGATTATCTAAAGAAAATGATAATATGCAAATGCTGGCATGAGGAACACAGTTTCTTTGATAACAACTAGCAAGCTGTAGGCTGAAGGGTAACTTGAATGAGGAAGGCAGCCATGTTGATTGCAAGCTGTTATTTAATATGACTGCAGGGATCAGTCTTGATCTCTTCTTATGTGTCTATGTGGAATGTCATCAGGGAAGCAAAGGCCTCAGAAAAGCTGAAGTATGGCCAACATTTCACAGCTGAAAAGGTGTGTATGCCAATTACAGAAAATCTACTCCTTTATGATAACAAACTAAATTTCTTGATAAGTCTGATGCTGTAAACCTTTATAATGAGATATTGTTTTGCACATTTTATCGGGAATAACATTTTTTTCTTTTTTTTGATTTGGCAAAATTTTACACCGGATGCCCTTCCTGACGTAACCCTCTCCATTTATCTTGGCTTGGGACCAGCAAAAAAAAAACACACTGGTTTGTGTATTCCCTGTGGCTGGGTTAATGTGTGCTTGAAGCAAAAACAAGTAACAACTAACTCTGTGCATACAGAAGATACAGTAAGTGTAACCTCTTTGGAAAGAAAGCAAACAGGTCAGCGGAAAAAACAAACTGGTAATGGACTCAGTGGGGCAATTAGTTGTTTTTGATGTGTGCTTGAAGTCTATTATTTTTTATGACCCCGTGCCCACTGCATCCCTTGGCTTTCTGTTCTTTACTGACAGGAGTGGAATCTGTCATTGACTCTGCTCTTGCAGCCCATCCACCTCAAGGATTCACATGTTGTGCAGGTACATATGTGTTCCTAATAATGGGCAACCAGTGCTGTGTGATTTTATGCAGAAAGAAATGCCTTCTGCTCATTCACATTAATATGAATGGGCCCACAGAATATCTATGAGTT
Source organism: Polypterus senegalus (assembly GCF_016835505.1). NCBI lineage: Eukaryota > Metazoa > Chordata > Cladistia > Polypteriformes > Polypteridae > Polypterus > Polypterus senegalus. The sequence continues at coordinate 100,494,110 of NC_053160.1, forward strand.
TACTGGTGTAGGCAGCCAAGTTTGCATTAGGCTTCTTAAACTCTCCCTTCTTTGGCTCTTAAAATTTCTTTTTTATGACCTGATACTCTGGTAGCTCTCCACATTCCAGATCATTGGGTCTTATAATTATTATGACATTAATAATTAGATTTCATTCACTAGATCATTGGGCAACTAGGTATCTGGGGACCTGTTACATCGGCAGCTTGTTTCCTTCTCTTTCTTTTTTTCTTGGCTTGACAGTGACTGCTGCCCTCTTTTTCTCATAGCTGTGCAGACTCCAACTCCTCTTTGTGTCTTTCTGTGGGAAATGTTATCCTATATAATCTTGAAAGTTACCACAATGATCCATTCTTGTTTATTTGAGCTTATCTCAATATATACCCAACTGTAAATAATTTCAGCAGACACTGACTAGGCTTTAAAAAAGGGCTTATTTTAAAATAGCTAAGAGCACTATTGGAACATTAATAAATGAAAAGGAAAAGAATAAGAATGTATTAATGCAATGAATTTGCAGAAACCGCAACATACTTCTCTAATTGTTTGATTTCTTATGAATTCATAAACATACAAAACCTGTTTCATGTTTTGGAACACCCTTTTATCTTATGAATAATGGAGATAATTGCATTACTTGCACAAAATATATTTAATTAATGACAAACACAAGTCTAGCTTTAACAAGCTGATTTCAATGACAAAACTGTAGATAAAAACCCACTGGACTCAAACAGATGGCAGTAAAGGAGTGAATATATGTGACACAGTTGTGCAGTGGTTACTGGTGCTGCCTCAAAGCTCTAGCATGCTTGGTTCAAATTCTGTTTTTTGAACTTACACAATCTCTCTTTTATTATATAGGGTTTCCTTTCAGGTACTCTGATTTTGATCGAAAAGACATGTACAGTGCATTCAGAAAGTATTCACAGCACATCACTTTTTCCACATTTTGTTATTTTACAGCCTTATTCCAAAATGGATTAAATTCATTTTTTCCTCAGAATTCTACACAGAACACCCCATAATGACAACATGAAAAAGTTTACTTGAGATTTTTGCAAATTTATTAAAAATAAAAAAACTGAGAAATCACATGTACATAAGTATTCACAGCTTTGCCATGAAGCTCAAAATTGAGCTCAGGTGCATCCTGTTTCCCCTGATCATTCTTGAGATGTTTCTGCAGCTTAATTGGAGTCCACCTGTGGTAAATTCAGTTGATTGGACATGATTTGGAAGTTCATGTCAGAGCACAAACCAAGCATGAAGTCAAAGGAATTGTCTGTAGACCTCCGAGACAGGATTACCTTCGAGGCACAAATCTGGGGAAGGTTACAGAAAAATTTCTGCTGCTTTGAAGGTCCCAATGAGCACAGTGGCCTCCATCATCCGTAAGTGGAAGAAGTTCGAAACCACCAGGACTCTTCCTAGAGCTGGCCGGCCATCTAAACTGAGCGATTGGGGGAGAAGGGCCTTAGTCAGGGAGGTGACTAAGAACCCGATGGTCACTCTGTCAGAGCTCCAGAGGTCCTCTGTGGAGAGAAGAGAACCTTACAGAAGGACAACCATCTCTGCAGCAATTCACCAATCAGGCCTGTATGGTAGAGTGACCAGACGGAAGCCACTCCTTAGTAAAAGGCACATGGCAGCCTGCCTGGAGTTTATCAAAAGGCACCTGAAGGACTCTCAGACCATGAGAAACAAAATTCTTAGGTCTGATGAGATAAAGATTGAACTCTTTGGTGTGAATGCCAGGCGTCACGTTTGGAGAACACCAGGCACCGCTCATCACCAGGCCAATACCATCCCTTCAGTGAAGCATGGTGGTGGCAGCATCATGCTGTGGGGATGTTTTTCAGCGGCAGGAACTGGGAGACTAATCGGGATAAAGGGAAAGATGACTGCAGCAATGTACAGAGCCATCCTGGATGAAAACCTGCTCCGGAGCACTCTTGACCTCAGACTGAGGCAACAGTTCATCTTTCAGCAGGACAACGACCCTAAACACACAGCCAAGATATCAAAGGAGTGGCTTCAGGACAACTCTGTGAATGTCCTTAAGTGGCCAAGCCAGAGCCCAGACTGGAATCCAATTGAACATCTCTGGAGAGATCATAAAATGGCTGTGCACCGACACTTCCCATCCAACCTGATGGAGCCTGAGAGGTGCTGCAAAGAGGAATGGGCGAAACCGGCCAAGGATAAGTGTGCCAAGCTTGTGGCATCATATTCAAAAAGACTTAAGGCTGTAATTGCTGCCAATGGTGCATCGACAAAGTATTGGGCAAAGGCTGTGAATACTTACAGTATGTACATGTGATTTCTCAGTTTTTTTATTTTTAATAAATTTGCAAAACCCTCAAGTAAACTTTTTTCACATTGTCATTATGGGGTGTTGTGTGTAGAATTCTGAGGAAAAAAATGAAATTAATAAATTTTGGAATAAGGCTGTAAAATAACAAAATGTGGAAAAAGTGATGCGCTGTGAATACTTTCCGGATGCACTGTATGTTGAACTGATTTGTGACTCAAATAGTTCAAGATGAGTAGCATTCCCTGTAATGTGGTTCCTTTTGATTTCTGTTGCATATGCAATGCTTCCAAAATAGGCATGGGCTCCTTAATATGGATAAATGGGTTAATTAATGGATACAAATTTAAAACTGTTCAGGTCACATAACAAAAATAAAATACATAAAAGTACACAAAAATAAAATGCTGAATCGTTTAATTTATGACTTGTGTATCAGTTAACCTATATATGAATCCTATGTCTGGTCAGTGGTCTTGTAGATTTTGCACATTCTCCCCATGTCTCTATGCTTTTTCCTACAGGCACTACAGTTTATTTTCCACATCGCCAAAGACTTGTACATTAGGTTAATTGGACGTTCCAGATTGGCTCTGTGAAGGTGTAGTTGTGAATGTAAGTGGGCATAGTTAAGGATGGGTGTTCTGTCCAAAGATGTTTCCTACTTTTCGCCCAGTGGTGCCAGATTACAGCCAATTCCAATAGCAAATGCAAGGCAAGGTAAGCTTAGGTGGGATACTGTTCAATTGAAAGGCACACACATCTGCATCACCACACATTACAGTTGCCATTCGCCCTAATTTACTCATCTTTGGAATGTGGGGCGAAAACTGGAGTACCTGAACATGTACAGTATATGCAAACTTTGCACAGATCCCCTCCGGTCCAGGATTTGGAAAATAAAGACTGGGGATTGTGGCCAGTGATGGTAACAAATGTGTTTACATTTTTAAACATATTCATTAAATATTTATGACTATTGTAATTTAACCCAAAAAATGCATACTGCAATGATAGAACACCTGCAGAATTCGTCTATGGAAAGTACAAAATGTGCTTTCATTAATCTTCTACAACATTCCTGACAGTTTTTTTCAATGGTTTGAAAAATTGCATAAATTTGTTATCAGATTATGCCAGTCTCTCACTCACAATATTTAGCTGTTCCTTGACTTTTCAACTTTACTGACTAAATTTTGACAATTATTTCACCTTTCCACTTAAGTTTCATGAGGCCATTTATTAAATATTCAAAACATTATTGGACAATTAAAACAAATACAAAAATTCTTCAAGAACAGATTAAAAACAATATATCCTCATATTATTTCTATCTTTGCATTGCTGAAGGCAAAAAAATTAAAATCATTTCATGTTTCTATTTTAAGAAAGGTACATGCAGTTAAGGTTGAGACTTCCTTGATTTACAAGGACTTACTTCCTTCAAAAAAAATTTAAATTGTAATATTTTTCTCTATGCAACAAAATATTTGAAACATGGCAGGAACCAGCTTTGGATAAGAAACAGTTCTTGCCTGGGAATACTCAGGCTCACTCTCTCTCACACACACACACAGGTCCAAATTAGAGTCACTAATTAATCCACAATGCTTATCTCTGGGATGTGCAGCACAACCAAAACACACAGTTACTAGATACAAATATCACTAAAAACAACTTTTAATTGTCTATCACTAATTTATGGGTGACATTCATGTAGGAATTTCAATGTTTTGTTTACAAATTGTGAATAATTTTAAACTTCAAAATATTTTCCTTAGCAATTTAATTAAAATTGATTAAATTGGGCATTGTTTGGCTCTGTAATCCACAAATTCTGATGAAGTGATTGGAAAAAAACTACATTATATAAAAAATAAAAAGTAATATTTCCAGCATTATACTGTTATAGGTTAAGGTATCTTTTCAAGTTTCAACTTATGGTTAACATTTCTTGGATATCATTCGACATTCTCCTGTCATCGGACATCAGTATGACTACATTTCATTTCTCAACTTTGACCTGGTTTTATGGTTGGTGGTCTTCTGTTACATAGTGTTGATTGACAACATTTGCTGAAGTGTTTTTTATGGTGAATATGCTGTGTTTGCCGGTAACCTTGTTCACAAAATGTTTTCCAGGAAATTTGTCTTGTGGCTGGCTTAAATAAACTATTTTTTCCCAGTGCCCCATGATGATTTGTGAAGCCAACATAAAATCACAGAGTTACAAGCAAGCTTACACAGAAGTTTCACTAATGTTTACTGTAAGATCATTGATTGATCTGCTTCACACATGTCTGGTGTTATGACCCAATTCAGACAGATTTGCACTCCGGGTAAGTTAAAAAAAATCAAAATAAATACTTTGTAAATAAATAAATAGATAGATAGATAAATAAATAAATAAATAAATAAAAACTTGCCATATTTTAATTTGAGGGATACATTAGTTGACCATAATAAGAATATTATGAGTACCGCCACTGGATAAATAACACTAAATGTTGTGAACTTGCTCAGTCACTTGCTGTGCAGTGCTGCATGGCTAACTTTTCATGCATAATAAGCAATGTGTCACAGCTACAAGTCAAAATAAGCCATGCATGAGCCCTCCTCCTCCTTAAGTGAATAAACACATGAGACCCTGTGAAATAGTAATAATTAAAAAAGATTTTTTACTGTTTACAAGGCATTTCTATCTTGTTGATTCTAGAAAAAAATGGCAAGTATCTGCAGAAGTTTTCAGCTCTGCTTGTAGGCAATAATGGAACAAGCTAGTCCTATACTCGGCTTTATGGTATGACAAACGTGTGATTCAAGGTTGGAGCTCTGTGGCTGTAATGATTTTATATATATATATATATATATATTGTGACAGATAGGGGGCGCTATCGCTCCCTTGAACCCCTGTCCAAGACTCCAGACACCAAGTAAAAGTTCAAAAGTTGACTTTATTTTCACAGCACAGTGCACTAAGCACCCTCTCCTCCACAATACTCATTCAAATAATACAATCACAATAACAATAAACTCTCCACCACTCCCAGATGCATTGCCCTCCTACCACCTAGCTCAGCTCGCCGTCTGGGAGCTGTCACAGTCCTTTTAAAGTCCCTGACCCGGAAGTGTTCCAATCCCCAGTTCATGTGATCCTTATCACTTCCGGGTCAGATAAAAAGTCCTTTTCTTCATCCCGGAAGTACGTTACTTCTGCTGTCGCTCTGCCTATGACGCAATTCCAGGTGATAGGGTACATATGACTCTCTGCTCCTCCCTGCAGCTCCCTCTAGTGGCCCCTGTGGTATCCAGCAGGGCTGTGGATGAAAACTCCATTGTCCATGATTCCCTGCCGGCATCCATGGCACGTCCATGCTGCAGGGAGAGCTCCAGCTGGTGGCCTGGGGGTATTGGCTGTGGTGACAAGCCGGCCATAAACCACAATACTCTCCCCCCAGCGAAAAACCCTGGTTTTGTGCGTCCTGTCCCACGAGGGACATCTTCCTCCAAGGTGATCCAAAGGTCGGGCCTAGGCAATGCAGCTGACACTCCCGTGCAAACCTCTCCACTCGTGGCCTGGCCTGCGGCATTCATAGCACAGCCGTGGTCCCCTTGGTAGTCTCTCTCTCTGCGAGATTTAAAGCACCTCGGTACTTCTGGCTCCGCCCCATCTCCACTGAGGAGAATTCACCGGCCGCTTTTGTGTTTTTATGGCCCTTTTCCACTTTTTTCAGGAGACCCCTGTTTTATTTTAGGGATCTCCTGTTTAATCTGGAGTTTGCCAACAGTTTGGGTCTGTCTTTGAGTCCCTTTCCTGTCTAACCCATTTAGAGGTATTAATAAAACGGGTCGGAGTCTTTAGGACCAAATCATTCACAGAGACAGCACCATCCAGCTGCTCTGGGTCAATCGGCCCTTCTCCCGGCCACTCTGTAAACGTTTCGGCCTCTCTTGTACGGCACGCATCCACCTGGCACCAGCTATGGATCAACAGCGGGCCCATGTTACTCTGCATCCCTCGATTATGTACGGTACGGACTTCACATACCTGTACCGCCGCATTCATCAGGACTGGAGGCTCCTGACCAAATCGCCACATGTATTCTCTCACCTTCCTTAAAGGCGCTTTGGCCGCTGCTCCCAACTCCCCGACGATCTTCTCAATGTTCGCCAGGACCTGCAAAAAACTTTGTACGGGCTCGATCAGCTTCTTGAGCTCCTGTACATTCATAATGTTATTTATTTCGGCCGGAGGCAGGCTTACTTCCTCATTTGCCATACCTACTAGCCGGGAGCCAATGAGCACGCCTGCTGTCAGAACGTGCTCTGACGGGTCTCGCAAGGTTACCTGGGATTTGGAGTTCTTTGTTTCCAAGGACCGGGTTGCCTTCTTTGGCGGACTGCAGTCTGTCTTTATTAATTTATCGACAGACTGAATAGCCAATTCCTGGCCTTCCTTACCTTCTTGCTGGGTGAGTGGTGCTTTGCTCGCCTCCCCTTCCCCTTCGGAATGTCTGGGTCCATCGTCTTACGGGCAAAGGTAGAAACAACGGGACGCAGACCTCCTCCTTCCCACAATGCAATGGGTTGGATTACGTGTCCCTTGAAGTCACCCAACATGTGGAAGTCCCTTGTTTTCTCCACCAGTTCGACTGAGAGCGCACCGCTGTCTTCAGAAGAGTTGTCTGCCTCCCGCAGAGCCTCCGGATGACGTTCTCTGAGGTATGTGCACCGTACTAAATGAGATGTTTTAAAAATATGTCCTTTAAACACGCTGGCACATACCTCGGTGTTTTTATCTTCCTCCGGAGGCTTCTCCCACGCTGCGCAGCCACTCTGTAATCCCTCCCTGATGTCAGCCACGGTGATTGGAACTCCACCGCTGGTGCTGTTGCTTGGCTTTAGTTTCTTCTTTCCCATGACGGATGGTAACCTCGTGGGTTCTGGCGATTGTGCTGTGTGTCCTGACGTCGCCTTCTTAGGGTTCTCTGCCCACAGAAAATTTTTAAACAGGTTCTCTGCCAAAAGGACGGCCAGAAAATCCTGCCGGCTACGCCACTGTGACAGATAGGGAGCGCTATCACTCCCTTGAACCCCTGTCCAAGACACCAGACACCAAGTAAAAGTCCAAAAGTTAAAGTTATTTTTACAGCACAGTGCACAAAACACCCTCTCCTCCACAATACTCATTCAAATAATCAATCACAATAACAATAAACTCTCCACCACTCCCAGACGCGTTACCCTCCTACCACCCAGCTCAGCTCGCCTTCTGGGAGCTGTCACAGTCCTTTTAAAGTCCCTGACCCGGAAGTGTTCCAATCCCCAGTTCATGTGATCCTTAGCACTTCCGGGTCAGATAAAAAGTCCTTTTCTTCATTCTGGAAGTACGTCACTTCTGTTGTAGCTCTGCCTATGACGCACTTCCGGGTCATAGGGCACATATGACTCTTTGCTCCTCCCTGCAGCTCCCTCTAGCGGCCCCTGTGGCATCCAGCAGGGCTGTGGATGAAAACTCATCATTGTCCATGATTCCCTGCTGGCATCTGGGGCACCTCCATGCTGCAGGGAGAGCTCCATCTAGCGGCCTGGGGGTACTGGCCATGGTGACAAGCCAGCCATAGACCACTATATATATATATATATATATATATTTAGGAGACCTGGGTTTGCTTCCCAGGTCCTCCCTGCGTGGAGTTTGCATGTTCTCCCCGTGTCTGAGTGGGTTTCCTCTAGGTTCTCCGGTTTCCTCCCACAGTCCAAAGACATGCAGGTTAGGTGGACTGGCAATCCTACATTGTCCATAGTGTGTGCTTGGTGTGTGTGTGTGCCCTGCGATGGGCTGGCGCACTGCCCGGGGTTTGTTTCCTGCCTTGCGCCCTGTATTGGCTGGGATTGGCTCCAGCAGACCCCCGTGACCCTGTAGTTAGGATATAGTGGGTTGGATAATGGATGGATATATTCATTATAAACTGGTCAAAATATTAAAGGAACATTTTGAAAACTCACCAGATCTCAATGAGAAAAAAATCATGCTGGATATCTGTACTGACATGGACTGGGTAATGTGTTAGGAATGAAAGGATAATACATTATTTGATGGAAATGGAAATTATCAACCTACAGAGGGCTAGATTCAAAGACACCCTGAAAATCAAAAAAAACTAGTACAAAACAGTCAGAAAAGATGAGGAGGGAAGAATGTCAGTGGCCACCTGTTAAACCATTCCTGTTTTGGGGGTCATCTCATTGTTGCCCCTCTAGTGCACTTGTTGTTAATTTCATTAACATCACAGCAGCTGAAACTGATTAACAACCCCCCTCTGCTACTTAACTGACCAGATCAATAGCTCAGAAATTTCATTGACTTTATGCTATACTCTGATTAAAAAGTGTTCCTTTAATGTTTTTGAACAATATTATATATAAGTTCCTCAACATTTTCGCGATTTTGCTGAACTCACGATGCTCATCACTACTTGTGAAGAATTTATGCTCAAGTACTAATAATTATTTTTTTTATCATGGATTACAAGTCCTGTTGCCTCACCATTTCCTGCCTTTTTTCATTAGCATAACTTCCATTTTTGACATTTTTCTTCATTATTTATTAATTTACAATTTTGTTACAAAAAACACTTTCAATGCTAAGATTTGAGCTTTAGAAAAAGTGTAAATAGTTTAAATTAAAATTAAGTAATATTCAATACGTACACTAAAACACCTTGTACAAGAAACCCATTAGGTGTCTATTACATCTGAAATAACTCTGAAACAATTGCAAATCTGCAGCATACCTACAGTACATGTATTGGACATCACTCAACATTTTAGGTGGAGTGGTTTCTCCTCTTTTCTGCTTTTTGCACTTCCTATTCTTTCTCACTCTATGCCTCTGTCTAACATTTTGCACCTTCTACTAAATACCTACTTAAGAGTTATTACGATATTGACAAAGAGCAACCATTAAATCCAATATCTAGAGTTGCTTGTGGGTCCCTATTTAAAACAGGACAATTAGGTCAAAAACGCCTTAGGAGATCCTAGTGTTTCTAAAGCTCTAAATGACTTTTAAATTACCAGACCTTCAAGAGAGCTTCTAGGCTTCCTAGTTTCAAAAATGGGCACAACAACCTCATGTCATGGCTCAATGGTCCTCCTGTAAATCTTTTGTTAAAAATCTCTTAGCAATGCTATTTACTTAGTTCCATCAGTCCTGATAAGTCTGTCTCTACATACCAGTTTATTGGGAAGATCTCATTTGATGTTTACCATAGAGCCAAGCTGTTGCCTTTGGAGAGCGATTACCAATACATTAGTCACAGTTGCAAGACATACCACCCTTGGACAGACCCTCTGTTGGCTCTTACTTGCAGAGGGATACTTCATCTGCTACTGAAATTTGTTTTCTTTTCTTCTGCTCCTGTTTGACATGAAGTTAGTCCTGCAGTGTTCTCTATACCCTTGTGTGTGTGTCTAACCCTGTCAGTGTAGCAATGAGGTGTAAAGGTCACCCTCCTTATTAAATAGAGGACCTTCTATTGTTGTTTCTTTTTTTTTATTAATCTTAATTGCATGTTTGCATTTTCATGTTGAACTTTTCCAAGACATCAAACCCCAGTACCATTTCCACCTTAAAGGTAGCCATAGTAATTTGAAACAAGTAGAAAATGCACACATGACATAAAACTCTAGTGTGTTTGGGGACTAAGTTAACTGGTATGCAATAAATACAATTTCCTCTTTTCAAAACTTAGTAATAATACCACACAACTCAACTAAACAAACGAAAGGCCATCTCTTACTAGATTAACAATAAAAAGAAAATGAATAATACAAGCATTAAACCACAATCTATGTTAACCATGAAAGAATTACAACACCTGAAATAAGTTCTTCATCTACCAATGAATATTAGTTTAAAACACAGTCATTTATTAAACCTATCTAAATAACTAAGAACTTGAAAAATAAGTTGATTTATTGAATAATGAAAAGGTGACACTAAACTTAATTATTTTAACTCCAGTCTGAAGATACACAGAAAGATAGTGGCTCTTCAGGCTGCATCCCCAATTCTTTGACAGACTTTATACTGCGAAGTAACTCTTTCACTCAGTGCATGAAGTGGAAGAAATAATTGCCGGTACTGTGTTTTTTTGGGGGCTTTCACGTCCTCCTTGTGGGGCAGAGTTTTCAGTACATAATTATACATATATTGCATTAGAGAGCAGAGTGTGTGTGTGTATGAGGGAACTGTGGGTTGGGGCTGGATCCTGGAATTGGAGATTCCAGAATCCGACCTTTTAGTTCTGGTACTCAGCTGCTTTAGTGGAATAAAGCCAGTACCCACACTGAGCCCGGTTTTAGCATGACACAACCTGGAATTCTGTTTCATCTTTTCGATTGGTGCCAATCAGTCCTTGTACACCAGAAAAACTGTTAAACTCAGTGCAGTCCTTGCTAGTATGCATGACTATGACAATCAGCTGGTATATAAATTATTATCTTTATATCACTGAGCAGAGTCATACCTTTATGTGCGATATATAATTTTAATCGTTATATAAATTTACAATTTAATACAAGTACATACTTATATGAAGTTATAACAATGAATTATTAAACATGTAACTAAAGGCTTAACTAAATGTTTTAGGCCTAGGCAGGTCAGGCTTTTGCCACATCTTAGATAATTGCTAAGGTTAAAATAAGTTAGATGAACAACAAACACCCCTTCTAGAAAGCGGGAATAAACTAATTGGAAACCCTAAAGACTCCTCCTAAGGAAGCGGTGCTAAAATCAATAGAAGAGTCTGCAGATCACCCCAGTTTACAAGGTAATATTCAGATTAATGGGAGAGTCAAAAGGAGTCAGAAAACACTGGTGGCACTCATTGATTGGGTGAAGCTCTGCATTTTATTTATATTAAAAGTTAGATGACGTGATGTATTGGATGAGGTAATATAACAGAAAAGCATAACAGCAGATGAATTGTTTTATTGATTGCTCACTCAATGGGCCGAGATATTTTTGCATACATGTGTACAAATAAAGAATAGTTCTGCAATTTCATCTGATCTCCAGAGAATGACTTCTTTGAAAATAGAGGAAGGTTTTTTTCCACAACAGTGATTATTTACTTCAAACACCTTTTAGCTGCAGGTTGGTAACATTATTCCTTTACCATAACAATGTGCACATAATGAAGCCTGGAGGCAGTTCATACTGTTAATTCAGTCTATGCTTGTTGTGTGGTGCTTACAGAATTTCTTTTCTATTTCATTCATTTCCAGATAGGAGGCCCGTGTGTGTGTTCCTGTGTGAGTGGCCTGTGCACACACCTCTCCCAGAGTTTTCACTGAGTTGTAGTGAGGATTCAAAAGGCTGTTAAATGAGTAAAAGAGGAAAAGCTATAAAATAACAAGATGATGTTACCATTCTTAAGGGAAAATTGAAACAGCAAACAAATTTGTGTAGCAAAGAACCTTTCTCCTTTTTAAGATTGAAGAATTTGCAGATTCACCGATGCTTTTCAATGGGGCATTTTAAAATTTCTAAACTTTGTGCAATATGATCTATTTGAGTCATCTCAAAGAAAACTGACTTGCCTTTTGCCTTAACATATTTCCTTGAAGAATAAGTGCGCCACGTTTCAACAAAATTCGTCCACTGGGCATTGTGTTTCATGCGGACAGACAAATATAGCTATTGCAATGGGTGCTATGCACATTATATGTGAATACACCTAAAAAAACTAAGAAAGAAAGGCCATCAATATCAAGAATATATTGTTCACATCACACTATGCTGCATTTTGATTTTTTCTTCACCTCTAAGGTATTAGAAAAAATTATCAAGGAAGTTTATGTGTGCTCCTTCCACTTTTTGAAAATGTAGGCACTAGTAGGGTGCCACTGCTTCAAAGAAGCAAAGAATTCAGGCACAGAAACATCAGGGGCTTTACATATAAAATTTTGCTTAGATTCCATACTTCAATTTTGCTTAAACCTGAAAGGTAAAATGGCTTATGCACAAAAACTATTTATAGTGTTTATTTATAAAAACTGTACAAACACTGTGTTCCATGCCAAGTTCCATTATAAACCACAAATCAACTTAAAACTATGTACTCATGTTCGTGTTTTAGTGACTTCCTGTCACTATGGTCCAAAAATACCTTTTTTGAATATTCATGATCTATCACCATATAAATGTAGCCATTTTCCTGAGTGACGTCTTTACTACAAATCATGGAAGAAGACAGAAAATAAAAATGACGTGAATGTGAACTTAAGTTATTACTGACTGAAGGGGAGAACCGTTAAAACATTTTTTTTGCTGCTTTCGGTGGGAATCACCAATAAAAGGAAAAAAAAAGAGTGGGAGCAAATGATAGTAAGCTGAGCAAAGACAGCAATAGCAATGTGCCATCATGTAGTGCCACATCACTGCCAGTACACAGCAGGAATCGACACAAACTGTATATGCAGAACTGTGAAATATGAAAAACATTGTAGTTGAAATTGTAAAGAAAATAAATAAATAATTTTACCAAGCAAATATCAATGTTGCAATGCATACAAGTCTCTTTACATTCAACATAAAATATCCAGACATTTTTAAATTGACATTACATGTATAGCATGAGGGACTGGTTCTGGGTCATCCATGCACACATCTTAGCTTATCTCAGGTGGCAGAGGCAGTTCATGTTTGTATGTTGTGTTGTGCAGCAAATGAAGTAAACCTTAGTGGGGCTGTACAGCTGTGTGCTGCCCGACAAGTCCAAAGCATTACCATCTACCTTTTAATGAACCAACGGTCCTTTCTATTACTGATCGTTTGCCTTTCATTATATCTCCTCTCTTGTAATGTACCTGCTATCCCCGAAAGAAAAATTATACAAGCTGTTTGCAATATGCTTAACTTAATTGCAATTCTATTAATAAGGCCTAATTGCCAAGAAACCAATCATCACAAACAGCATGACCCTGATGTCTCCTTCCTACAATATAGAATGATAAAATAAAGAAATCGTGGGTTGAGCCTGGCCAACACGCAACAACATTAATTAGACAAACACGAGCATCACATATTAGTTATATATTAATTGACCAAAAGTGCTTTATGTTTACAAAAGTAAATTCATTCTGTGAGGGTGCCTTTACGAAAACATTTTTGCAGTGATTAAGTTAGGAAAATCATCAATTGGCTTTTGACCTCAGCCTGCTTACCTTGACCGTAAAGACACTGGACGTATCTGAGTAGCATCTTAATAAGACCATCCCATACAGGTGGCATGACTTGTGTTAGGAATGACTGTGAGATTTTTGATCAGTCAGAAAGTTTACACTGAGAATCGAAAATCACCAAACATTATGATGAGCCAAAAAATCATTGCGATCCCTAAAAACTTGCTCCTCTACAACCTGCCATTAGTGGTATCCTCCAAAAGAGCTAACACTGCTAATGCTAGATATTTTAAACAACACACAGCACACGCTTTTTATAGCAAAATATATAGGCTACACACCAAGGCAATTAACATTAAGCCTATGCATTATTCTTATTACCAATGCTGAAGAGATCTATATTGAAAGAACATGTCAATAAACTGCGATATAATTAGTTCAACAACATCAAAATGTGACTGATGAGACAATCAAGATTTTCTATACACTTTATTCTCCTGCCATTTGGAATGACAAAAATGCCAACACTAACAAAGTCTGTTTGTCATAACATTGTCAATTGTTTTGCCATGTTTGTGTTTTATAAATATTGACTTTTGTGTAGGAAATGGTTTATGGACGTTTCTGAGCATAAGCACACTTTAAACATATGGACCCAGAAATGTGTGTAGAAAACCACTTTTATTAATTGATTTCTGGCCTCCTGCTGACTGGCAAACACCAGGCAACACCCAGTCGCTATTGGATGAACAGTGTTCAGCTCAAGTCATGCAGTGTGTATGGTCTGTGTGTTATTTCTATGTTATTGGGTTTATCGATTTTCACCTTAATGGTGTTTGATACCAACACATTAATAACATGGCTATCTCCAATATGAAAAACAGAGTATCACGAAATATCAGAAATACTATTACTTCCCAAAAAACCTGCAGAAAAGTAAAAATGAATTATGTCAAATTAAGAATACTAACATCACTATAAAAAAACAGCAACGGGAAGCCGAAAAAAATTAGAAAGAGAATCATAACAGATGCAAAGTGAAATACAACCAAACAATGGAATGCTGAATGAAGTTTGGTGTATTTTTGTGATGTTAAATGTGTGTGAACATGCATAATTTGTTATTCATTAGCAAAAAGAGTCACATATATTATTAGTTAGGTAAGTTAGACACATCTAAGAAAATTCTGTTATGATTTTCCTTAATTCTAATTCTATCCATCCATCATCCAACCCGCTATATCCTAACTACAGGGTCATGGGGGTCTGCTGGAGCCAACCCCAGACAATGCAGGGCGCAAGGTGGGAAACAAACCCTGGACAAGGCGCCAGCCCACTGCAGGGCACACACACACACACACACACACCAAACACAATTTAGAATCGCCAATCAACCTAACCTGCATGTCTTTGGACTGTGGGAGGAAACCCGTGCAGACACGTAGAGTACATGCAAACTCCACGCAGGGAGGACCCGGGAAGTGTCTCCTAACTGTGAGGCAGCAACGCTACCACTGCGCCACCGTGCTGCCCCAATTCTAATTCTAATTTTAATTAATTCTAACGTTCTAATTGGAACAGCAACACATATTAGAATCAAACAAATTTGAGGTGAATAACACAAAAACAATGCAGACTACAACATATACTGCACATCTCAAACAGAAGACTCTACGGCTGCCCAGTAGCACTGTTAACGATCATTTTTGCAGGACAGCACAAGGTCAACAAACCAATTTAAAAACTGTGCTTTAAAACAGGGATATCATACTGCTTTCTTCTTTTTTACACTGTAGAAGAAGCATGCAGAAGACTTCCTTGGTAATTACTGTCTGGTAGTCTTCATCAGTGGTGGGTAAAGATTAACATGTTGTCTTGTGATTGATGCATTTCTGATGTTGAACTTTTTCCATAGTATTGTGTAAACCTATAAGAATTGCTGCATAGCCTTAACTAGGAAAACCTCAAACACGAAACAAACGAGGCAAACACACAATTAAAAAAAAAACATCAAATAAGGCAGTCTTCATTTTAATGTTGACAATAAGGGGTCTTGAAGCTCCATTGCTAAACTAGAAAGTTCATGTTGTACATGCAAACACACGCACAGCCAAGAGAACCAACCCCATCAGCTAGAAAGAGGCATGCAACGCCCAGAACGATGACAGTTTCATATACTAACCAGGGCAGCTAGCTAGTCTCCCCATATACTGGGTGTATATATGTATATTAATCATTTTTGTAAGATTTAAATGTTTTAGAAACTTTTTCTTTAAATGGATGAATCACGAAATGAATGTAGGATGTTGTTCAGTAAGGGTTCACAGTTTCATCATGGAAGTGCTGCTGTTTTACCACAGTAATTGTTCTTTGAAAAGAAAGGTGGTGAGGGGCTATGTAAACATGTTGGACTTCAGGCCCCTTGGTTTTGGATGAGACAGAATGAAATGTAACTGAAGAGTGTATGGGGTATGTCAATATCGTGAAAGAATAACTTTAGATGCACCAGTTTTATAATAGAAATAAAATGAAGATGGATTGCTTCAACCACCAGCATTTTTTAACCTTTCACTGTGACCCATTGTAAAATACCAATTCCTTTAAACAAATTAGCCATTGTGTTCTTTAACTCACTCCATCTAGGACTTAGAGGGCAATGCATTTTTATCTAGCTGGACTGTGGTGTTTATTGGGCCTTGGCTACAGATTGCATCTATGTTTTTATTTTCTTTCTAATAATTTTAGGAATTTATGAATCAAATTCTCATTACACTCTGAAATTTGCTGTACTCACACAGAATATCTTAATCAGCACATTCCCATTAAAGTTTTTTCTTTTATAGTTTATCATGAAGCAGCACAGGGATGCAGTGGTGAGACTTGCTGTCTCATAGCTTCAGAGGCCACAGCTTGAATGGTTATTTGAGTCAGTGTGCCTTGTGAATGACTAATGCTCCTCCTGCCTTTTCACTCAACATGAAAGCCACAATCATCATCCTCAGATATCCCACAGGCCTAGATTAGGTTCAGGTTGTCAATTTCTGGGCGAATAACTGATTTCTTTGACATAGAAAGAAACAAAACAAAAAAAACAAAAAAAAACAAAACAAAAAAAAAACCAAACAATAGAAGTATTAACACTGTGTCAGAAATGTGTTTATTTTGGTTAAATATTTCATGTTATAATTCACTTTATCTTGTCAATATACCTTTCTGGCATGCATGTGTGGGTGTTAAATCTTGCATATCTTCCAGAACACTAATAGACTTTCTTCTTAAAATATATATATATATATATATATATATATATATATATATATATATATATATATATATATATATATATATATATATATATACTGTATTTATAACAAACCAATAATGAAAAATACTTCAAACAATGCCAACCTGCAAAACATTACATTACAAAATTTTACAGTAACAAAAATGTTGTGTGACAGTAAGACACCCTTAGGGTTTAGTAACACTAGTGGAGCACTTCTGGTTACTCATACTTAAACTGCCAAGCAGTCATTAGGACCGGTAGGAGGCATTTTCTTGAGTAAGGTCTGCCATTGATCTAAAAGAGCTCAGGGCACAACAAGTAGCGATATGTGTTCATTCTCACTAAAAATCCAGAAAAATGCTTTGGAGTGCTGGGTGAAATCTTAGGATGGGGTCTGCAGCCAAGCAGTAGTAGGGTGAAGTAGCTCCACCATTTACATTTTATTGGGATGTACTGCAAAAAATACAATTAATTGAAATGGTTTAACTGTGGAAAGAGTAACGTGGAGAAAAGAACTGGATAAAGTCAGTTTGGAATTTTGCTTAAAGCACACATCCAGAACCATATCCACTGCTTTCAGGAAGGGGAGGTTCATAACCATAATTTACTTGCGAATCTATCCACATAATGGTCAGTTTCCAGCATTTCCTAGAAAATGTGCATACAAGATTTCAGCAGATAATTTATACTCAACTTTGAAAGAGAGCATACACATGAATAATTTTTACAATTAAACAAAAGGGATTAGCGGAACAGAGTATCGAGAAGAAAAATATGCTAAGTACTAGTAGGAACCATGTTTTATAAATGTTTATAAATGAAGCTTAAGTGCGAAAAATGATCGCCATTAAATATTTCTTGCAGCTATGGGTGATAAACATCCTTAAAATACTTAGAATACTCAGGAGTAGGCATCTTCTGCATATTTTAACCATAACTGAAGGCCACAGCTTGTACAAAAAGATGTTTACAGATGAAGATTGGCCACTGATATTTAACTGTGTGTACAGTGACTGGGAAGCAGATATTTACCATATGAGTTAATGTCATCATAAGTAAACCTCTACAGACGTAAACTTTAATTATGTTTATCTGGTTAAAAAACAAAAAAAAAGACTTGAAACTAACTTGAAACGAGTGACCTTGTTTAAACTTCATACACTGGAGAATATGTTGAAGTGGGACAATAATGAAGTATAATCAGTAGGATTACAAAGTTTTTTAGTGTTAACATTTTTCTTTTGCTTAGTAAAAACCAGAACATCAATTATTTTTTATCAACCTTTAAATGGTGTCTCATATATGTAATTGAGGAAAGAAATATTGCAATACTAAGCCCTGCAAATGAAGAGGTTCTGATTTTACTTTAATAAAAAGTCATTTCATGAATTTGTTTTTTTTTTTTTAATCTGGCAGAACTTTAGCGAGCAATTCTAAACAAATATGTACAGTAAATTAAAAGGGTGATGCAAGAGTTTGGAGTGATAATAAAACACATGGAGTTAAAAATGTAGCTTACCGTCAGTGATATTAAAGGAAAAAAAAAACTCATTCAGAAATCTACTGATGTACAAAGAAGGTAATGCTTGATTCATACAATTTAATAATGACATCCCCATATAATTAATAAATGGGGAATCTTGTGAGATATTTGATGGTCTTATTCTCTTGTAGTATCATTTTATTGGAATAGTAGGATTTTAGCACAGAGGTTAGTTCAGCTCCTTCACAACTCATGTTCACTACAAGGCTCAGCTCCCATCTTTGTGTTGTTTGCACATTCTCCCATAACATGTTTTTATCCATGTACTGTAGTTCAGTTTCTTCTAATAAAAAGAGTATTTCAAGGATATGTGGGTTAAGTTGATTACCAACACAAAACCTTTGTGCAGATGACCTGTCTGTTTGTTTGCGAACGGTTTGAATAGCAAGCAGTGTTGGTTCCTGTTCTGCACCCAATCAATCTCTCAGAATGGCTAGTTCGCAGAGACCCTGGTATGGACTAAATTCTTTCTGAGCCAAAAGTAATGGAAAAAAATTCACACACCATCAGTCTCATCAGCATGGTAGCAGAATTCCACTATTCCTGTTATATATATATATATATATATATATATATATATATATATATATATATATATATATATATTACTATAAAATATTTAAAAAAAATATTGCAGACAAAGTTGTATTATATATATATATATATAATACAACTTTGTCTGCAATATTTTTTTAAAATATTTTATAGTAACACTGAATTTACTATATAATTTTATTTCACAATTGAATGCAATCCGACGCAGTCTTTCAATTAGAAAAAGAAAATGAAAAAGAAAAATCAGAACCTCTGGCCATTTATGATGCAAATCCATTACATAAACAGACAATAGAGTGGCAATTAAACAAAGACATTATTTAGGATGAGGAATTCATTTTCACTTCAGATTATCTGTGGTGATGCTGACAAGTCATTTGTTAGATAGTTAAATTTAATATTAAGAAAAAAGTGAGATGCTTGCACTGAGATGCCAAAGCCTTGAACACTGCTGTCCCACACACAACATGATTTCCACTTTCTTCCTTTTCTTAACTCAGTTAAGTAAAACATGGTGGAAAATTATTAGTAATAAATCCATTGCTCTAACATTATGCATCCTTTATTGGAAGTTAACCTGGAAAGGCATGACAGTTAAAACGTGGTGGGATGGACTTAAAAGCATGTTATTACTTTAACTTGGATAGAGATGAGTTCAAGGGTATGTCACCATAATGTAGAAAGGAAGACAGTTACCAAGTTTTTCTGTTGCTTTTCTATAGGCTATCAAGGCATCATTCTCTCTCTCCTTTGGTCATGCATGGTAAGTGTTTGCCATAAGTACAATAAACACTCCATAGGCTATAATGAAAACTTTTTCAATGACACCCACTCTTTGATCATGACTACATGTCCTTTTTTCTGGGCTACACCTGTGTTTGCAACCAGTTTCTGGGATCGAGTTTGGCTCGGATGTTACGAAGACTCTGCCTGCTACTTGATGATTGAGAAAAAGGAGCGATTTCTGACTCTGGAGTTCTGTTGCCTTCACTGGAGCTGGTACTGGAGCTGCTGCAGGAAAGCTCTACATGTGGTCTCTTTGATGGTTCATGGAGAACTGCCATGCGACTCTTCAGGGTGCTGAGTTTGGCATCCAGAGAGAGAGTACGAGGTCGCATTCTTCCATTACTCAAAGTAGCATCCTGCCGATGTGTCCGCCAAGGGTGGTGCATGCAAGGGCTTGTGCTGTATGCACTGTCACTGTCAGAAGTCATACTGGCATCTGAAGAAAGTGGTGCATTTCCATGGCATGCCCCAGGAGGTAGGCGGGATTCATTGAAGAGAACCATCCAGTCAGGAGCAGACCCCAGTTCTCTGTGCAAGTCGAACTGCTGCATCCGCTGGGTCAAGATGTCTGTCACTGTGCCAATATCATCAGATGGGTCAATAACTGGAAGAGAAAAATATAATTATTTCCTCTTGTCAAATACCTTTATAACCTAATACTCAAATATACCCAATTCTAGTAAAAATATAGCACAACGTACATCATTTCTTTACTTTAGCTGTTGATGACTTTCGTTATATGTGGCCAATGTTGACATGGATTTCACACGTTTTCTAAACTTTTCTAATGTCTTTTTTCTTTTTTACATTTATTTTACATAACCATTAGGCTACGAGATTAATGCTACTGCATGAACTTTGAGGAGGGACCCATAAAATCAAGGCCTCCTAGACAGGGGCTAAAATACAGTAGTAATACAATTAACCGATAGATCCCTGACTTAATTCAGGTTTGAGAAATCTTCTATACGGAGCTTGCATAATCCACCAATATTTAAAGAGTTAAGGATAAGTGAATATTTATTATTTCCTAATAAGGTAATTCTTCTATTCGTTCAAATAACTTTCATGTGAGGTTTATAACCCTATATAAACAGAAAAATTTAATTATTTCCTTTAATGCTATTCATTTTGTTAATTTTATTTAGCATCATTTTATTTTCTATGGGTGCTGCCATTTGTTTGAGCTATTATTATGAGATGGCAACCTGTTACTTAGAGAGTGTGATGATGCCACTTTCATATTTTGAAATGTTAGGTGTTGGTTTAGTGTTTCATGACAAAGAACTAGGCACTCCCTTTGACTCTGATTTAGAAAAGTTTGTTGGGATTTGGTGCAAGGCTTTTAGGTATTTGTGACAGTGAATTTGGCTGGTTTTTTAACCATGATTCAATCTTGTCATCTCCAAACCTTTAGAATTAAAAATCACTTTGCCATTTTTATTTGAGTTTCCCTTACATTTCTCTTACAAATTCTCATTTCCCTCCACTGTGGTAAAACATGTTGTCACATAAATAAAATTGAAAATCTACTACAATAGAGCCTAGATTATCACTATGCCTAACCTTAACACAACCAACAGGTAAGAGGATATTTAACTTCAGGAACTAAATGACTGACAAAACTTTACAAAACAAGTTGGACAAGGAAAGGCCACAATTACTTAAGTTTTGTTTAGATTTTTAATCATAAATAAATGGCTAAATATCAGAGGTGAAGTAGCAAAACAGGTCCTGAGCATGCTGATATTGTTTTCCAGTTATAAAGATGCTTATGGTTTTTGAAAAAAATATATTTTTTTGGATGCATTATAAATGCACACAATCATTATTAAATTGTGTTGCTGCAATGGCAGTAAGTGTTGTGCCATCAGAAAATCAAGTGACCAACAACAGGTGCAGTTGCCAACAACAAAGTGGCTGTACCTATGGCAAAACGTAAGAAGATGGTGTCACCCGTAAAAAGCATAAAGGCAACAAGAAAACATTATGACACTAATAATTATTGCACATAAAATAACACTGAAAACAAACATACCTTAAAACAAAATCTTAAAATCAGGCACACACTGTTGACAAGATTAGGTTTCAACCTTCACTCGTCAAGTCTAAAGAGGAGTAATTCCCCTATCATGTCACAGAAAGTCATCACCTTTATTCATAGGATGCACTTGGTTGCATTTGTTTGCACAGCTTCTACAGCAGCAATGTTTTTTCTTTTTATCTTTCTTTGGTTTCTTTTTTTTTGTGCTCTGATAGCTAGAACTACAAATGAAGATACTATCCCAGAATATAAATAATCTAACCACAAAGTTCCTTAAATAAATAAAATGAAACAATTCAGGTTAAGGTGACAGAGACAAACAAGAGAAATGATCGATGTATTCTGAACCATGAAGATTATTAGTATGGTTGGTGCAAGCACTTACTTTAAAATAAAATCTTCAACTAAAGAAATGGCGTACAGCTGAAAGCTGGTTATGGGTAGATTTTGCGCAAATGTTAGAAAGTTTTCTTTGCAAATAAAACCATTGACACAAAACCATTGAAAGTATCAAGTAGTGTGGTACGTCAGGGCTCTACAAATTTCTACTTGTTGATATATTATAAAAGTTAAATATATAAGAAAACTGAACACATTTCTCACAAGGACGGGCAAAATCTTCTTAACAAAGCGTACTGCATATGTTATTTATCCAACAATTGCAAACCTCAATAACATGGGAAGGGCAAGACACTTAGGGGCAAATGAGAGATTCCAAGTGCTTGAACAACTTAAGAATTTGTATGTTAAAACAGCTAGCTTAAATATTGTGTTAATTAGCGAAACACCTGCAGATATGGGCCAAGACAGCAATTGACACGTCACTGTCTGAGGAAAAAAAACAATCAAACTCTGTATATGTGTGTGTGTGTGTGTGTGCAGCTAGACTGTGCTTTTGATAAATGTGCATCATGGTACATTCTCCTCACTGCTGAGACGGTCTTTAAACAAATACAGTGCATGAAAAATTGACAAAATCTTGAAAACAAAATACTGAAATAAAGTGTTCTTCAAATATACCTTGCATTTAAAATATGTTAACTGAAATCATAAATAAATCATAATATTATCAATTTATGGATAGATTATTTTGATGCTTACAAATGTTGCACACTTGTGTATTTTTTCAGTGTTTTGTACTTGTAAATCTAAAGAACACACTGAAGAGTTCTAAACATGAGCAAAGTGAAATTAAATGTGTGCAACAAGAAAAAGATCACAAATTATAGCCAAAGTACTGGCATTATGCTTTATCTCCAAATCAAGACCATATTAAATGACAACACAAAAACCAGATCCAGGTCTATAATTAAATAAAATAATGCGGTGGCTAGTACCTACAAAAAGTGGTCCAAGAAAGGACAACCAGTGAACTGGCAAAAGGGTCATGGTTGCCCAAAGTTATCCCATCTGGCGAAATCCCATAGAAGAGCTATTATAGCACAAATTGCTGAAAAACAATGCTGGGCATGAGAGAAAGGTGTCTTTGCATCTTGCTGTGAGTGGGGATGCATAGCCACAGACTGGTCAGAGTGCCCATGTTGACCCCTGTCTCTGCTAAAAGCACCTACAATGGACATGTGAGCATCACAACTGGACCACAGAGCAATGCAAGAAGGAGGTCTGGTCAGATGATCACATTTTATTTTAGATTATGTAGATGAGGAACAGATAACTGCAGGAAGTACATACCATGTGAAGAAAACAAACTGACAGGGGCAGTGTGATGTTCTGGGAAACCTTGGCACCTAGCATTCATGTAGATGTTACTTTGACAAGTAACAGTACATAAAGATTGATGCAGACCACATAAAACAACATCAATTTTCCTTGATGGCAGTGACCTCAGGATATTGTGCCCTTTGTGGACTATGGCCGGCCACCCATCCCGGCCAATACCTCCAGACCATCAGAGGGAGCCATCCCTGTGACATGGAGAGGCCCCAAATTCCAGCAGGGCATCATGGACTATGTGGTTTTAGTGTACAGCCCTGCTGGATAATGTCGGGGTTGCTGCAGGGAGGCTCAGAGATGTTTATTTTCCATATAGCCCGGAAGTACTTCTATGTCACGAGGACGGAAGAAATAAAGTGCTTCCGGGCTGATGAAGAAAAGGAGTTTTCACCTGACCCAAAAGTGCTGGGTAATCACATGACCTGAGGGATCAGAAACACTTCCGGGTCCAGCACGATAAAAGACTGAGATCCCAGACGGGTGAGCGGAGTCGGGTGGCAGGGTGACAACGTGTCTGGGAGAGTGGAGGATTGATTATTGTATTGTGGATTATTATTGTGTTTATGAGTATAGTGGAGTGGAGGATGCTTTGTACACTTTATTATAGTAATAAAGGAAATTATTGGACTTTTATCTGGTGTCTGGCGTCTGGTCTGAGGGTTCAAGGGGACGCCAGCACCCCCTATCTGTCACACCTGCACATGATAAAGAGTTAAAGATGCTGACTTGGCTTGTAAATCTCACAGATGTCAATCTGTTCAAGTATCTGAGGGTTGAGCTTGAAAAACAAGTCTGATCCATGGAGGCTCTACCTCGCAACTTACAGTAGTTAAAGTATCTGCTGCTAAAGTCTTTGGCCTGATACCTTCAGAGGAATTGGGTATTCCTTAATAGGTCAGAGCTGTTTTGGCAGCGCAAGGAGGGTAATATAATACTAGGCAGGTGGTTTTAATGTTGTGACTGATCAGTGTATATATAGGTATAGGTATATTTTAAAGTATGGTGTACTACATCTGTGCTTTCAGGAAATTGTTACACTTGACTGGGAACATGTATTTACACAGCAAACCTGACTTACTGAACCATTAAGTTTATGTAAAAAAAGAATAACAAAACAAGAAAAACAGAGAGCATGAGGCAGTTGAAAATAAAAATAAATGAGTAGTCATTAATCTTTTATATTTAGTTTAGTTTTCTTTGTAATTAATGCACGAAAGTCGTGCACCTCCCAGTTGACAGGTGGTTTTCCACCACTGTGAGGTCTGTTTGTGCTTCCCCTTAATATTTTGCTTCCTTTTAATGCCCATTTACCTGTATTCACTTACAAAGCTTAGAACTTAACCAAATTTTAAATCTGTTGGTCTGGCAGCTTCCAAACTCGCGTGTTGTGCGGAAACGCATCATTTGCAAATTACACACTAGTCCTTAAATCATTAAAAAAAACAATCAAATTTCTTTCACACTTTTCATGTAGCGAAAGTGATTAAGTCTGCTTCCTGTAGTTAGAGAGAATACTTCTGCTCATCCTTAGCTAAAAATGAACACATACACTAGACATTTCTACTGTATATTAAAACAATGACCTGGTATTTTTCTATCTATGACATTTTTAAACTATTTCAAAGTCTGAAAAACACAGTAAAATGAACAGAGATGAATGGCACTTCTTCAGAATGAAGAATATTGTTTTTAGTCTACATAAAGATGCATGAGACCATTTCAAATCCACATTCATTGGCATATAATTAAGTGAAGTATCATTTAAGGCTATGGTAGGAGTCCATTTTTCACATTAATGTCAGCTAAAGGGGAATAGAAATAAAGAGCCAGACTGACACACAGAGTTTAAACACTGTTTTCACTAAATGTTTTCATAAAATGAAGACCCTGAAAGAGCTTGGCGCAGGTCTTCATGCACTGCAGTACTTCACCTGTCATTGTAATAGGAGGAGAGCAGAGCTCGGATTTCAGCAGACACTGCATTATCCTGGAGAAGCAGACCCTCACAAGAAGAGGCAGGAAGAGAAGAGGCTGAGTGAACCAGTAGAATGCAGGACAAGAAGTGAGGCAGGAAGGGAAAGAGAGTCAAAGTGCTTGTTAGAAGGAGTCACACAATTATAAGTGCAGACAAGACAAAGAGCAAGAACAGAGTAAACACAGAGTAGGACAATTTACTGCTAGGGAATATTATCTACAAGATAATTTTATTGTGATGAAGAATTTATTGGCTATAAATATTAACATGAAAAGAAAGGCAACTTACCACTCAGGACATCTTGAATTTTTTCAATTACTCTAGGGACACATTATTATAAGTCTTTTGGATTCACTGCTTACTAATGGTAGGACACTATCAGTGAAAGTGAATGTTTTTTATAAGCATTCCAAAATAAATATGACTTTTGATTTGCCACGGACCAACATATAAATAGCCAAAGGAAAATATCCACGTGATAAATCCAAATTCAATTTGTTAGAGTAATAAACTATAAAAAAGACCATAAAAAAGAAAATAACAGCTTAGCAATGTATTATAATGTATTGAACATATGGATGATGCTAATACTTACTTCTGTGTAGTCCTAGGAGAATAAATGCTGTAATGTCATATGTTTCACGTTGCATTTACAAAGTTCAAGTTTCAATTGAACACAAAAAACAATGGAATAAGATCGACTGTGAAGGCAAATAAAGTAACTAAAAGAGGCAGTTTTTTTCCTTGAATTCCGGAGTGGGGCATACGTTCACCATCAAATATTGAAACCTTTGCTAGATTTCAGTCATAAACATGAATTTTGAGCTCAGTTTTACAGATGCATGCATGATATTGTGTTGGACTGTGTTTTACATTACTTGGATGATATCACAGATCTTGCATACAACATTGATATTGATGACAATTTACAGTAAAACACATAATAACAAATATCAATTCACAAAAGTAAAGAACTGGTGTACACTCATGTTAGTAAACTCCTTCAAATAAATCATATTATATTTCTAAAGTAGAATGTATTGCTTTATAAAAATAAAGCAGTATTGTAAATTATAAGTATGTGAACCCGCATTTCATTGTGAAGATTATGTGAAACTTTGTTCGCACCTAAAAAGTTTGCAATTCCAACAAGAGTAACTGGGATAAACCTGGAATTGCTAAAAAAAACTAATCAAAGTTTAATGACAGATATTTTTTTTTGTTTGGTTTTTAATCTCATGTTCTAATGGAGAATAACAGAAAACAATATATAATAGTAAGAAAAACAACAGTGACTCAATGTTCATCAGTAAAGAAGGAAAAAAAAAGTCTTGCATGTCTCATGTCACATAATACATGTCTCTTACGCATTCAAATGCTCAAAATGAGCAAAACGTATACAGTTCCCAGAAACTTAGTGTACAAGATAAACAGGAAAGATGCATTCCCATAACATTATGCATTTGAATTGAAGATTGAACTAATTCTTTGTTGTATGGATGTTTTTCATATCATTTGTCATTGGACAGTATGGGTCACCATTACATTGTGATATATCAAAAACTGTTTTTGCTTGTTCCACATGAAAACATAAGATTAAAAGTAACATATAAAAAAATATGATTTTTGCAGTGAATGGTGCTTCAAGTTTTGCTCAACAAGGTGCATTACATTTATAAAGATTACTATTTTTATTCGATGTACAGTGAAACCTCAGGTCACGACCGTAATTCGTTCCAAAACTCTGGTCACAACCCGATTTGGTCGTGACCCGAAGTAATTTCCCCCATATGATTGTATGTAAATACAATTAATCTGTTCCAGACCATACGAGCTGTATTAGTTAATTATACCATAGAATGCACAGTGTAATAGTAAACTAAATGTAAAAACATTGAATAACACTGAAAAAACCTTGAACAAAGAAAACTAACTTTGCAGTCTCTTTAAAAACAAGCCGGGTGCATTCTTTAAGTGCCTTCTTGTGCTCTCTCTCTCTCACAATCAGGGAGAGACTGAACACGTGCGGAAATCATCGGCATATATGAACTGCCAGGGAAACTGGCTTGTTCGTCACCCGAGTGTGTGGTCATGAACAGATGCAAAAGTTTGGCAAACTTTTTGGTCGTAACCCAATTTGTACGTGGTCCGAGATGTTCGTGACCCGAGGTTCCACTGTAATTGTCACTGTCACTGGAATATTCAAAAATAAAGTGTTTTGTCTTGTTACAATAACCACTGAAGACTGTAAGCAAATGACAGCACAAAAAAAATCCTTAAAGCTGGTTAAGAATATAATAAATTAAGGAGGTTATATACAGTTAAATTCACTTTCTCATCTATACTAATAAAAGGCAAAGCCCTCACTCACTCATCACTAATTCTCCAACTTCCCGTGTAGGTAGAAGGCTGAAATTTGGCAGGCTCATTCCTTATAGCTAACTTACAAAAGTTGGGCAGGTTTCATTTCGAAATTCTACGCGTAATGGTTATAACTGGAATCTATTTTTCTCCATATACTGTAATGGACTTTAGCTCAATGGCCGTGGGGGGGCGGAGTTGCGTGTCAAATCATCACGCCTCTCACATAATCACGTGAACTGACTGTGAACACAGTACGTAGAAAACAAGGAAGAGCTCCAAACAGCGCTGAAGAAAAACGCATACAAGCTTATTCATAAGTGCAGCTACTGTGGAAACAAAGCACGGTGTAAACCGTAAGTTTAAATTAAGTTTATGGACATGCTCCTGCTGCCATTTGTCATGCCTTCGTCGAATACTTTATTCGTGAGATACAAGTTTAATGAGAAGACACAAGGTATAAACGAGACTTTGGATCACTTTGTAACGTTACAATTGCTGTAGCGAGAAACTTTTAAGTGCCGGGTCTTATCTAACTTTAAATAAAGCCGTGGACATCGCAACATCACACAAGAGAGCAGCTCATGTGAACTGACTGAACACAGTACGAGTGATCACTTCCATGCATCAAACCTGTTCAAAAAACGCATTACACAATTGACAAGGTAGGAAAAGAATGTGCTCCGAGGTGAGCTCCACAGCTAACACGGTCTTGCGGAAGCAACTTCGTCACGCTGCCACCAAATACTCACAGAAAAATTCACAAGTTAATACACACGATGTCTCTAGAGTTTCTCCATACCCAATGTATTCCTTGCATCCCCGTTATACCCTCTGATCTCCCATTTCAATGCAAATGCCTCCAATTTCCACTAAGGCTCTGCTTCGCGATGACAAGTAATAAGTCTCAGAAACAGACCCTACAAAAGGTTGCTATTGATTTGAAGCAAGATTGCTTTTCTCCTGGACAACTATACGTTGCATTCTCAAGAGTAAGCTCACGCAGCTTCGTCATATTACAACCGGAGTGCTGAACTGACAACGTACTATATAAAGAGAACTATAACAATCATAATAAACGAACAATAAAACAGTGGAAAACCCGTGGATTAAATAAAAAGGTAGCTTCCTTGGCGAAGCAAGGAAACAGGATGGCCTTATATGTTGTTCGTTTATAAAACAGCGGAGAAGCTGTGTAAAGGCTGCTTCACAAAAAACCAGCAGAGCGCCTTATATGAGCAGGCAGTCAGCTAAAGAAGGGAATGAATAATATCTATAATCGTAATAAACAAACAAAAAATAGCGTACAAGCCGCGGATTAAATAAAGGAAATGGGTACCTGAACAGTAAAGTAAGTCTCAAATAGCTACACAATAACAATAGCAATCGTAATAAACAAACAATAAAACAGTACAGAACCGCAAAGCAAGGAGAAACGACGGCCTTATATGGCGTTCGTTTCTAAAGCAGCGGAGAAGCTGTGTGAAGGTAGCTACAAAAAAAAACAGCAGAGCGCCACACTCTGAATGTATTCCTCTCATCACCGTTATACCCCCTGATCTCCCATTTTAATTCAAATGCCTCAAATTTCCAGTAAGGCTCTGCTTTGCGATGATAATTAATAAGTCTCAGGGACAGACCCTACAAAAGGTTGCCATTGATTTGAGGTAACATTGCTTTTCTCCTGGACAACTATACGTTGCATTCTCAACAGTAAGCTAGAACAGTATGTATGTATGTATGTGTATGTGTATATATATATATATATATATATATATATATATATATATATATATGTATAATATATATGTGTGTATATATATATATGTAGTCTGTTATTTAATAAGTAGGCCTTTGCATTTTGCAGGATGGCATCTATGACCAAAGCTTACAAATTGCAAGTTTACAGAAGGTTGTGATGGAATGTCGGACAGGATCTAAAGAAATCACTAAGACACTTTAAAATATTTTCATTGCAGTGGGATTTTTATTGTCAAGTAAGCATGGAAACAAGCTAAATTTAAGTGTATAAAGTTCTAGTATTAAAGGTTAATATAATTTGAACATCAAATTGTTGCTGTTTAAATTTGGAGTATTTATTTTAGTGCTTCTGAACTATTTAAATTAAACGAAATAGAGTTGAGATAGGAAGTGTGAAGCAATAAAGGTGTTATTTCAGGTTCAATGTTTGAACTGTTTATATAATAAATTCTTAACATTTTACAGGCCAGAATCCCTAAAATGTAATATTTATAATGAGCAAAAAAAACGACAAAAAAGTGAAAACCTTCAAGCTAATTTGCATGACAATTCATGACTAATGCATAGGAAGAAAAAGACAGTTACACATTTTCATCCAGCCATTAGAGAAAAGCCACAGTAGTATATTAGGCAGGAGTACAATGTGTTGAGCAAGGTTATTATAGTTTTTATTTCTATATTTTTTCTGACCTTACTTGGAAATTCAGTTTAGTTTTAGTTTTCCTTCATCGTGTATTTTTACATGGAGCTCCTACGGAGTTTAGTTTTGTGTCACAATCAGACAGAACTGTACACTTAACAGATTTGGATACAAGTTTAATATTAGTGGAATCTTACTACACAACATGGTTTACTATCTGGTTTTGTTTTAGTCTGATAAAAACAAACAATCAAAACTAGATACAGAATATAAACAATTTTACACAATTTCATAATGTTTAAAATATTTTCTCATGAAAATCACGGGGTCTTAGGAAGAAAAGGACTCTTAGACTTGAATCAATGTGCAGACCCCACCTAGCTGTATAGAGGGAAACAAAGAAAAACAAGTATGTAATGTTAAGGTTAGGGGCAGTGAGACTTAAATATCCCATGCATAAGAACAGTAAACCCATAATGAGCAGAGCAAGAGCAGGTAATAGGTATATGGACGGGCACAAAACGACAGAGACAACATGAGAGAGGAGAGAGGAAAAGTTAGGAGCATGCGCTGATACAGCGCATTGCCGCACCCACCACAGGAAAAACCAACTCAGGATCCCAGATTAGGACCCGAGTGCAGCCATGCAACGGGTGACACGTGAGCACCACACTATTTCAGATGGATTGAAACAGTGTGAGGTTTTTTTTAATGGTGGCTGAAGTGCCAGTTCTGCCACCAACCCCCAGATTTTTCCCTGTAGGTTGGAGGGTCTACATGCAGGGCTGGATGCAGATTAACGTCATACCCAGGACAGAGCAATTGCAGTTTAAGGGCCTTACTCAGGGGCCCAACGAAGTAGAGTTACTTTTGCCGTTTATGGGATTCGAACTGGTAACCTTCCGATTGCCAGTGCAAATCACTAGCCTCAGAACCACCACTAGACAACATCTGAGATTAAAAACAATATTTACATTATCTAAACTTTTTTATCCAGAGCAGGATCACAGGAACCTGGAGCCTACCCCAGCAGGTTTGGATGCAAGGCTGGAAAAATCCTTGGTATGCAATATGTATGATATGGCTGATGTTAAGAACAGAAAAAATATAATATTTCAACTATCTGTTTTGAGTGAGGGAAAAATATTGAAAAAATGGGGACAGATAATTTAAAACATAATTCTGCTGCTATTATTTTCACAATATCAGGTATTTTGAACTGTGAATATGAACTAAAAAAGATAAATTAATAAATATAACAAAAATACAAAAACACATTAGTATGTTTAGCTTTTCATCACTTGGCAGACTCTCTTCGTCTACCTACCTGTAGTTCAGTACAGACATTGCCAACTCAGGAATTTTACAAGGTTTGTATCGCTTCGTTGTTAAACGACATTTTTAAAGCAAAAGTGATTGGTCAGCAACAATATGCTGATTTTGTATGATGACCATCAGTCTCTCGATCAATGCCGTTTTATTTTCAAAAATCGGTAGTGGTCTCCCCTAGACTTACTCATGTACTCAGATATGGGGATGGATATTTGAGGAATAAACAGCAAGACAAAGATTATACTGTATTATGTACATTAAAGAACCATCAACAACAAATGAATAATATATTGAAAAATTCTTAAAAAAGTAAAGTTGAATAAATCGGACTGTGCAACTGCATGAATAAAAAAAATATTGAGTATGTGTTCAGGTAAAGTACCACTTCCGCTTAATGGATTTGGCCCAGAAGTTAATACAGATATACAATTCTTGTGTAACAACCACATGCCAAATTTCATTCATCTATGCGTTTTTGAGTTATTGTGTTTACATACACAAAGACATAGTTCCAAAAAAACAGCATTTTCGGAATCGGGGAAGTCTAAAACATCAAGATTCATCAAAATCATAAAGTTGAATATTTTTCATGATTACTATACTTTCTCTATACTCTAACCTGCATGTCTTTAGACTGTAGGAGGAAACCGGACAACCCGGGCACCAGGAGGAAACCCATGCAGACATGGGGAGAACATGCAAACTCCATGCAGGGAGGACCTGGGAAGCGAACCCAGGTCTCCTTACTAAGAGGCAGCAGCTCTACCACTGCGCCACCATGCTACCCTTATTTCTGGTTCACACTGGAAACACAGCCTCTTCATTACACTTTAACAGATTTTCTGTTTTTGAGTCTGAAAAGTTTATTTCCAAATAAACTTGCTGAACATATTAATTCTTACACACAATAACAACATTCCTCAGCCACATAAAGCAGAATGTAATGTACTTATATAATCAGAATTACTGCTTCAGTACGACTTTCAATTGCAAAGCCCATTACCTCTAAAAAGGTTACAAGCATATATGAAGGATGCACATCTGTTACTGCAATTAAATTATACCTAAAAGCTTATTATTTTACTATTACCTAATTATGCTAAAATTTCTGGTATTGCTAGTCAAGCAACATTGTTTAAGATGCAATCATTAATCCACCCTCATACTATGGCTACTGTATTGTGAAGGAGTGCCAAGCAGGCAACATGCTTGCAGGAACAAGTATAGCTTTAGGACAGCACTAGGCAGAGTTAAGTCCTTCAGAAAAGGTAGACAAAAAGACAGCATTGGTAGGGAGTTGCTAATAAGACACTAGTATGGGAAGGCAGGGACTATTAGGAGCTGGTGACAATCTGCACGTTAAAAGGGACTGTGGGTAAGGACATCAGATCAGAAGACAGAAGTGAGTCCTATGAGGGCAAAATGCAGAATTATCAAGGACACTCGAAAGAATGTAAGTTAGGACAGATCATCAATTTTTGAACGTCTATTAAAAGAAAAGGACACTGAGTAATGGTGGATTTGTATGAGGCCATATAGTATAGAACCCTAAATCCAAAGAGGACTGTTTCATTTATGTTAGGTAGAATGCCCAGAGGGGACTGGGCGGTCTCATGGTCTGGAATCCCTACAGATTTTATTTTTTCTCCAGCCGTCTGGAGTTTTTGTTTTTTCTGTCCCCCCTGGCCATTGAACCTTACTCTTATTCGATGTTAATTAATGTTGATTTATTTTGTTTTCTTATTGTGTCTTTTATTTTTCTATTCTTTATTATGTAAAGCACATTGAGCTACTGTTTGTATGAAAATGTGCTATATAAATAAATGTTGTTGTTGTAGTCTTCTGGATGGCATATGATAGCAAAGGGTCACACACTAGCTGTCAAATATGAAACAAGGTTACCATTTAAAGGCTTGATCAGGAATGATTGGCAGGAGGGGAACATGGTGTCTGACTTGGAAGAGACAGATCTTGTCATCAATTTTAAGGAGTAGGCAGATAAGCAGCTGCCTGAGATAACAAGCCCTTATTGGACAGATGATGCTCAGGAGCCACTACAGTGAGTTCTAACTGATGCTCTATAGGAATATTGACTCCATATTGGCTCCTGGCAGTTACAAAGCTGTTGTAAGTCAGCTTAGGCTAAGGACTGAATTAGGGG